>NW_027076323.1:0-54774 GCF_963932015.1 Anas acuta | reverse complement strand
CCCCAACCCCCCTCTAACCCCCCCATTTCACCCTATAACCCCCCCCAGCCCCCTTTTTTCCCCCCTCTAACCCCCCAATTTCCCCCCATAACCCCCCCATTTCTTCTCCAGCCCCCCAATTCTTCCTCTTACCCCCCCGTTTCACCCTAAAATCCCCCAAATTCCCCTCTAACCCCCCCATTTCACCCTAAAATCCCCCAAATTCCCCTCTAACCCCCCCGTTTCACCCTCTACCCCCCCGTAACCCCCCCATTTCTCCCCTAACCCCCCCGTTTCCCCCTCTATCTGCCCCTGACCCCCCCATAACCCCCCAATTTCCCCTTTAACCCCCCCCAGCTCCCCCATTTCCCCCCATAACCCCCCCATTTCCCCTCTAACCCCTCATTAACCCCCCCAACCCCCCGATTTTCCCCTCTAACCCCCCCATTTCACCCTCTAACCCCCCCAATTTCCCCTCTGACCCCCCCATTGCCCCCATAACCCCCCCATTTCCCCCTTTAACTGCCCCTTACACCCCATAACCCCCCTAATTTTTCCTTATAACCCCCCGATTTCCCCCATAACCCCCCCATTTCCTACTCTAACCCCCCTAATCCTCCCCAATTTCCCCCATAACCCCCCCAAACCCCCCCATTTTCCTCTTTTACCCCCCCATAAACCCCCATTTTCCACTCTAACCCCCCCAATTCTCCTCTAACCCCCCCAAACCCTTTCATTTTCCTTTTTAACCCCTTCTAACCCCCAATTTCCCCTTTTTTCCCCCCAATTTTCTCTCTAACCCCCCCAGTTTCCCCTTTAACCCTCCATAACCCCCTAATTTCCCATATAACCCCCCATTTTACCCCATGACCCCCCCGTTTCCCTTTCTAACCCCCCCTAATTTCCCCCATAACCCCCCCATAACCCCCCATTTCCCCATATAACCCCCCCCAATTTCTCATATAACCCCCCAAACCCGCCCATTTTCCTCTTTAACCCCCCTTATAATCCCTCAATTTCCCCCTTAACTCCCCAAATTTCCCTTTTACCCCCCCAATTCCCCCTTTAACCCCATATAACCCCCCCAATTTCTCCCCAAACCCCCCCAATTTCCACTCTAACCCCCCCATTTTCCCCTCTAACGCTCCCATAACCCCCCCAATTTCTCCTTTAACCCCCCCATTTTCTCCTCTAACCCCCCCAAACCCCCCCAATTTCCCCTCTAACCCCCCTAAGCCCCCCCATTTCCCCTCTAACCCCCCCAAACCCCCCCCATTTCCCCTTTAACCCCCCCCAAATCCCCCATAACCCCCCCAAATCCCCCTCTACCCCCCTCATTTCCCCCTTTAACCCCTCCATAACCCCCCCATTTCCTCTCTAGCCCCCCCCAATTCCCCCATAACCCCCCCATTTCCCCCTATAACCCCCTATAACCCCCCCATTTTCCCCTTTAATCCCCCATAACCCCCCCAAACCCCCCCAATTTCCCCCATAACCCCCCCAAATCCCCCTCTACCCCCCCCCAATTCCTCCTCTAACCCCCCCCATTTCCCCTTTAACCCCCCCAAACCCCCCAATTTCCCCTATAACCCCCCCATTTCCCCCTTTAACCCCCCCATAACCCCCCCAAACCCCCCCCATTTCCCCTTTAACCTCCCCCAATTCCCCCTCTAACCCCCCAAACCCCCCCATTTCTCCTTTAACCCCCCCCCCATTTCCCCCAACCCCCCCCAATTCCCTCTCTAACCCCCCCCCACCCCCCCCACCCCCCCCAGCGGCTTAGGTTCTGGGTTTCTCTTTCTGGCGGGGAGCGGGGGGGACACCCCCAAACCCCCCCCCCATCCCCCCCACCCCCCCAAAAAAAACGCGCGCGCGAGCGACACCCCCGGGGGGGGGGCCCCCCGCGGCCGCCCCCCCCCCCCCCCAAAACCTGACTCACGCCTCTCCCTTCTCCTTCCGCAGGGGCAGCGAGGCCGACACCCCCCGGAGCCCAGCTTCGCCTGGCCCCCCCCCAAAAAAAAACCCCAAAAACCCCCTTTCCCCCCCCCCTCTCCCCTCCCCCCACCACCCTCCCCTTTGCCGTTTTCACCCCGCCACCGTTTTGAGGGGAAAAAGGGCTTTTTCGGGGAGCGTCCTAACCCGGGCTGTTTTGCCGTTTTTTTTCTCCCTTGCAGCGCCAAAAATTTTTTTGAGCCGCCAGCCACAGTAAGTGACCGTGTCCCCCCCCCCCCCCCTTTACACCCCCTTCCTAAAAAAACCCAAAAACACCCCAAAAAAATTTCCCTTCCCCACCCCCTCCGCTGGGCCCCTTTTCCCCCCCTTTTCGCCCCAAAAAAACGACGGAAAAACCGCCGGTGCGGCCGCGGGGGGGGGAGAGAGCGGGGCCGGGGGTTGGGGCGCGGGGGGATTTTTAACCCATTTTTGTGTTTTTTTTATTGTTTTTTTTTTTAATTTTTTTATTTTTTTTTTTTAACGCCCCCCCGCCGTCGGTTTTTAGAAAGGGGGGGTGAGGAAAAGGGGGGAAAAGGAAGGGAAAGAGGCCGAAAAGGGCGAGAAAAGGGCAAATAGAGGCAAAAAAGGGCAAGGAAAGGTCAAAAAGGGCAAGAAAAGGGTGAGAAAAGGGCAAAGAGAGGCCAAAAAGGCCAAAAAAGGCAAGAAAAGGGCAAAAAGGCAAAGAAAAGGGCAAAGGGAGGCCAAAAAGATCAAAAAAAGGTAAATAGAGGCCAAAAAGGGCAAGAAAAGGGCAAATAGAGGCCAAAAAGGCCAAGAAAAGGGCAAAAAGGGCAAGAAAAGGCCAAAAAGGGCAAATAGAGGCTAAAAAGGGCAAGAATAGGGCAAAAAGGGCAAGAAAAGGGTAAATAGAGGCCAAAAAGGGCAAATAGAGGCAAAAAAGGGCAAGAAAAGGGCAAAGAGAGGCCAAAAACAGGGTAAGTAGAGGCTGAAAAGGGCAAAGAGAGGCCAAAAAAGGCAAATAGAGGCCAAAAAGGGCAAAAAAGGCAAGAAAAGGGCAAAAAGAAGGTAAATAGAGGCTAAAAAGTGCAAGAAAAGGGCAAATAAAGGCTAAAAAGGGCAAGAAAAGGGCAAAGAGAGGCCAAAAAGGACAAAAAAAGGGCAAAGAGAGGCCAAAAAGGACAAAAAAAAGGCAAAAAAGGCAAGAAAAGGGTAAATAGAGGCCAAAAAGGGCAAATAGAGGGCAAAGAGAGGCCGAAAATATAAAAAAAAGGTAAATAGAGGCCAAAAAAGGCAAGAAAAGGGCAAAAAGGGCAAGGAGAGGCCAAAAGGGGCAAATAGAGGCCAAAAAAGGCAAGAAAAGGGCAAAGAGAGGCCAAAAAAGGCAAGAAAAGGTAAATAGAGGCCAAAAAGTGCAAGAAAAGGGCAAAAAGGGCAAGAAAAGGGCAAATAGAGGCCAAAAAGGGCAAAAAAAGGGCAAAAAAGGCAAGAAAAGGGCAAATAGAGGCCAAAAAGGGCAAAGAGAGGCCAAAAAGATCAAAAAAAGGTAAATAGAGGCCAAAAAGGGCAAGAAAAGGGCAAATAGAGGCCAAAAAGGGCAAGAAAAGGGCAAAGAGAGGCCAAAAAGATCAAAAAAAGGGCAAAGAGAGGCCAAAAAGATCAAAAAAAAGGCAAAAAAGGCAAGAAAAGGGTAAGTAGAGGCCAAAAAGGGCAAGAAAAGGGCAAAGAGAGGCCGAAAAGGACAAAAAAAAAGGCAAAAAAGGCAAGAAAAGGGCAAATAGAGGCCGAAAAGGGCAAAAAAAGGTAAATAGAGGCCAAAAAGGGCAAATAGAGGCTAAAAAAGGGCAAAAAGGGCAAGGAGAGGCCAAAAACAGGGTAAGTAGAGGCTGAAAAGGGCAAATAGAGGCAAAAAAAGGCAAATAGAGGCCAAAAAGGGCAAGAAAAGGCCAAAAAAAGGGCAAAAAGGGCAAGGAGGGGCCAAAAACAGGGTAAGTAGAGGCTAAAAAGGCAAAGAAAAGGGTAAATAGAGGCCAAAAAGGGCAAGAAAAGGGCAAGAAAAGGGCAAAAAGAGGCCAAAAAGGGCAAAGAGAGGCCAAAAAAGGCAAGAAAAGGGCAAAAAGGCAAAGAAAAGGGCAAAGGGAGGCCGAAAAGAGCAAAAAAAGGTAAATAGAGGCCAAAAAGGACAAGAAAAAGGCAAAAAAGGCAAGAAAAGGGTAAATAGAGGCCAAAAAGGGCAAAGAGAGGCTAAAAAGGGGAAGAAAAGTGTAAATAGAGGCCAAAAAGACCAAGAAAAGGGCAAAGAGAGGCCGAAAAGGGCAAAAAAGGGGCAAAAAGGGCAAGAAAAGGGCAAATAGAGGCCAAAAAGTGCAAGAAAAGGCCAAAAAGGGCAAGAAAAGGCCAAAAAGGGCAAGAAAAGGGCAAAGAGAGGCCAAAAAGGGCAAAGAGAGGCTAAAAAGGCCAAGAAAAGGGCAAAGAGAGGCTAAAAAGGCAAGAAAAGGTAAATATAGGCCAAAAAGGGCAAGAAAAGGGCAAAGAGAGGCCAAAAAGGGCAAGAAAAGGGTAAAAAGAGCAAGAAAAGGGTAAATAGAGGCCAAAAAAGGCAAGGAAAGGGCAAAGAGAGGCCAAAAAGGGCAAGAAAAGGGTAAAAAGGGCAAGAAAAAGGCAAATAGAGGCTGAAAAGGGTAAAGAGAGGCCAAAAAGGGCAAGAAAAGGGCAAAGAGAGGCCAAAAAGGGCAAGAAAAGGGTAAAAAGGGCAAGAAAAGGGCAAATAGAGGCCAAAAAAGGCAAGGAAAGGGCAAAGAGAGGCCAAAAAGGGCAAGGAAAGGGTAAATAGAGGCCAAAAAGGGCAAGTAGAGGCCAAAAAGGGCAAGAAAAGGGCAAAAAGAGGCCAAAAAGGGCAAATAGAGGCCAAAAAGGGCAAGAAAAGGCCAAAAAGGGCAAGAAAAGGGCAAAAAGGCAAAGAAAAGGGCAAATAGAGGCTGAAAAGATCAAAAAAATGTAAATAGAGGCCAAAAAGGTCAAGAAAAGGGCAAAGAGAGGCCAAAAAGGGCAAAGAGAGGCCAAAAAGCCCAAAAAAAGGGTAAGTAGAGGCCAAAAAGGCCAAGAAAAGGCAAAGAGGCCAAAAAGTAGAGGCCAAAACAAGAAATAGAGGCCAAAAAGGGCAAAAAGTTGAGGCTGAAAATAAAAAAGAGGCCAAAAAGGCCAAAATTTAGAGGTCGAAAACAAAAAAGAGGCCAAAAACTAGAGGCAAAAACACACAAAAAAGGTCAAGAAGGTAAAAAATTAGAGGCCAAAACCAAAAAAGAGGCCAAAAAGGCGAAAAATTGGAGGCCAAAACCAAAAAGAGGCCAAAAATTAGAGGTCAGAACAAAAAAGGCCAAAAAGACCAAAAATTGGAGGCCAAAACCAAAAAAGAGGCCAAAAAGAGGTCAAAAAAGCTAAAAATTGGAGGCCAAAAAGGGGCCAAAAAGGCTAAAAAACGGAGGCTGAAAAGAGGCGAAAAATGAGGCTGAAAAGGGCAAAAATGGAAGGCCAAAAAGAGGTCAAAAAGGGCAAATCGGAGAGGCCCCAAAAAAAGAGGGTGAAAAAGAGAAAAAAGAGGCCAAAAATGGCAAAAATAAGGCCAAAAAGGTAAAAGAGGCCAAAAAAAGAGGCCATAAAGGATAAGAGAGACAAAAAAAGTAGAAAAGGGCAAAAAAGAGGCTGAAAAGACCAAAAAAGAGGTCAGAAAGGTAAAAGAGGCCGGAAAAGGTAAAACAGGCTAAAAAATAAGCAAAAAAAAGGCAGAAAAGGGCAAAACAGAGACTGAAAAAAATAAAAAAGAGGTCAAAAGGGAAAAAGAGGCTACAAAATTGGCAAAAAAAGGCAGAAAAGGGCAAAAAAGAGGCTGAAAAGACTAAAAAAGAGGTCAAAAGGGAAAAAGAGGCTGGAAAGGATAAAAGAGGCCAAAAAAAGGTAGAAAAGGGCAAAAAAGAGGTCAGAAAGGTAAAAGAGGCTGGAAAGGATAAAAGAGGCTTAAAAAAGAGGTAAAAAAAGGTAGAAAAGGGCAAAAAAGAGGCCGGAAAGGGCAAAAAGAAGAGGGAAAAAGAGGCAGGAAAGGATGAAAGAGGCTAAAAAAATAGGCAAAAAAAAGGCAGAAAAGGGCAAAAAAAAGGCCAAAAAAGAGATCAGAAAGGTAGAAAAGGGCAAAAAAGGGTGAAAAAAGCCCAAATTGAGTCCGAACCCCCCCAGGGAGGCCAGGCGAGGGTGAGGAAATGGAGACTAGGTGAAATGAACCAAAAAAGGCCGAAACGTCCCCAAAACCTGCCCCGTTTTTCCTCCCCAGCGCAGAGCGGGACCCGGTTGCTCCTCGGCTGTTTTGCGCCTCCGGAAGTCGGTGATTTTTCCTCCTTTTCACTTCTTTTGCACCAATCCTCTCGTGGTTCGTGGCTTTTTTTTTAATAATTTTCAGATTTAGAAATTTCCTTTTTTTATTTTTAATTTTTTTATTTTTATTTTTTTAATTTTTATTTTTTTTATTTTTAATTTTTTATTTTTATATTTTGATTTTTTTAATTTTTAAATTTTTGGTTTTGATTTTTTTTTCAAATTTTGATTTTTTATTTTGAAAATTTTCATTTTTTTATTTTGACTTTTTCATTTTTTATTTTAAAATTTTTATTTTTTAATTTTCATTTTTTTATTTTTTATTTTCATTTTTTATTTTTTTATTTTCATTTTTTATTTTGAATTTTTCATTTATTTTCTATTTTCATTTTTATTTTGATAATTTTGTTTTGAAATTTTCATTTATTGTGTTGAAATTTTGAATTTTCTTTTAAAATTTAGGTTTTCGTTTCGACATTTTCAGTTTCGTTTCAAAAGTTTGGTTTTATGTGTTAATGTTTTAAATTTAGTTAAGAAAGTTTGATTTTATGTGTTAAAATGTTAAGTTTGGTTTTGAAATTTCAATTTTTAGTTTGACTTTTTGGTTCTTTATTTTAAAATTTAAGTTATTTTATTTTAAAATTTCAGTTTTTATTTTAAAACTTTGGTTCTTTTAAAATTTCGGTTTTAATTTTAAAATTTCATTTTTTATTTTAAAATTTTGTTTTTTTTGTTTTAAAACTTTGTTTTTTATTTTGAAATTTTGATTTTTTATTTTAAATTTTCCTTTTTTATTTTAAAATTTCCCGTTTTACTTTTAAATTTCTCTTTTTCCCTTTAAAAATTTTACTTTTTTTTTTTCTATTTTTTATTTTTAATTTTGTTTTTTTATTTTGAAATTTTGATTTTTTATTTTTAAATTTTTCTTTTTTCTTTTTAATTTTTGCTTTTTTATTTTGAAATTTTCCTTTTTTATTTTTAAATTTTTCTTTTTTATTTTTAATTTTTGATTTTTTATTTTCAAATTTCCATTTTTTATTTTGAATTTTTCATTTTTTATTTTGAAATTTTCGATTTTTTATTTTCAATTTTTCTTTTTTTTCAATTTTTCATTTTTTTTCATTTTTTTTCAATTTTTCTTTTTTTACTTTTCCGATTTCCCTTTTTCCCCTTTTTTTTTAATTCCCCCTTTCTCCCCCTTCCCCCCCCCCCCCCTTTATAAACCCCTCCCCCCACGGTCGTGGTCGAGAGCCCCCGAATTTTTGAAGCCCCGCCCCTTCCCCCAAGCCCCGCCCCCTTCCCCTAAGCCCCGCCCCCTTCCCTTAAGCCCCGCCCCCTCCCTTTAAGCCCCGCCCCCTTTGCGCCGATGGGGGGGGCCCCACCCCCGCCCCCCCTCCCCACGGACCCGCGGACACCCCCGGACCCCCGGCCACGGTAAGAGGGGGGCCCCTCCCCCCCCCCCCCCCGTTAATTAGCGCCGCTAATTAGCGCCGCTCATTAAGGGGGGGGGGCGGGGGGGCGCCGCTCCCGCCCCTCGCAGCGCTCCGGGGGCCCCTCCCCCCTCCCTAATTACCCCCCCCTCCCCCCCCCAACCTCGTCCCCTCCTAATTAATCGGTGTCATTCATGGGTAATTAGCGCCGCTAATTAACGGCCAGGCTTAATTAGCGCCCCTCCCCCCAGGTGAGTTCGTTAAAAGACCACCCCCCCTCCAAATATTACCCCCTCATTAGCATACGAGGGTAATTAGCGGCCCCTCATTAGCATATGAAGGTAATTAGCGGCCCCTCATTAGCATATAATGCCACTTATTACCCCCTAATTAGCATATGAGGGTAATTAACAGCCCCTTATTAGCACGGAGCAGTAATTAACATCACCAATTAGCAGTTAATGGTAATTGTGATCACCTAATTAGCATACAATGGTGATTAATGACCCCCTAATTAAGGCTAATTAGCCCGCAGTGGTAATTAAGACCCTAATTAGCATATAATGCCAATTATTACCCCTAATTAGCATATGAGGGTAATTAACTGCCCCTCATTAGCACGAAGAAGTAATTAACACCACCAATTTAATAGTAATTAGCATTTAATAGTAATTATCATCACCTTATTAGCATACAATGGTGATTAATGACCCCTAATTAGCATACAATGGATAATTAGCAGCCCATAGTGGTAATTAAGCCCCTCATTAGCATATAATGCCAAGTATTATCACCCTAATTAGCATATGAGGGTAATTAGCAGCCCCTCATTAGCATTCAGGGGATATAAATGTGCCTCATTAGCACATAATGCTAATTACGACTCCCTAATTAGCATGCAAAGCTAATTATTGACCCCTCATTAGTATATATAGGTAGGAAGAGTCCACCTAATTAACATAAAAGGGTAATTAACAGCCTATCATTAACACGTGGTGGTAATTAATGCCCTCATTAGCACATAATGCTAATTATTCTTCCCTCATCAGCACATGAAGGTAATTATTGCCCCCTAATTAGCATATAAAGGTGATTGGGGCACCCCTCATTAGCATTCCAGCCTAATTAGCAGCCCCTCATTAGCACACGATGGTAATTAACACCCCTCATTAGCATACAATGCTAATTAGCCACCCCTCATTACCCCCCAACCCTAATTAACAACCCCTTAGGCTAATTAATTAATGGTGTTGGAGCTCTGGGACTTAATTAGTGCGAGTAATTAGCCTCCTTAACGACCCAGGGGACCTAATTAGGCCCTAATTAGTGACCCCCAACCCTAATTAGTGGCCCCCAGCCCTAATTAGAGCCCCCCAAACCCTAATTAGAGCCCCCCCAACCCTAATTAGTGGCCCCCAGCCCTAATTAGTGGCCCCCAACCCTAATTAGACCCCCCCCAGCCCTAATTAGTGGCGCTAATGAGCGCCGGTAACGAGCCCCGCCCCCAGCCCAAGCCCTTTTAGCCCCGCCCCCTTGGCCCCGCCCCTTTCCCTTTAGCCCCGCCCCTTTCCCCTTTGGCCCCGCCCCCTTTCCTCTTGGCTCCGCCCCCTCCCCTCCCTAATGACCTCCCTAAGGCCCTAATTAGCCCCCTAATGCCCTAATTACCCCCCTAATCACCCAGTTACCCCCCTAATGACCCCCCTAATGACTTGATGACCTCACTGATGACCTCACCACCCCCCTGATGACGTCATTGATGCCCCCCCAATGCCCTAATTACCCCCCTAACGACCTAATTACCCTCCTAATGACCCAATTACCCCCCTAATGACCCAATAACCCCCCTAATTACCCCCCTAACACCCCAATAACCCCGCTAATGATCCAGTTTCCCCCCCAATGACCCCCCTAATGACCCCCCTAATTCCCTCCCTAATGCCCCAATTACCCCCCCTAATTCCCCCCCTAATTCCCCCACTAATGCCCCCCCTAATGACCTAATTACCTCCCCTAATGCCCCAATTACCCCCCTAACCCCCCAATTCCCCCCCTAAGGCCCCAATTACCCCCCTAATAACCTCACCACCCCCCTAATTTCCCCCCTAAAGCCCAAATTACCCCCCTAATTCCCTCCAATAACCCCCCTAATCCCCCAATTACCCCCCTAATTCCCCCCCTAATGCCCCAAATCCTGCCCTAACACCCCAGTTACCCCCCTAATTCCCCCCCTAATGCCCCAAATCCCCCCTAACGCCCCAATTACCCCCCCTAATGCCCCCCCTAAGGCCCCAATTACCCCCCTAATGCCCCCCCTAATGCCCCAAATCCCCCCTAACGCCCCAATTACCCCCCCTAATGCCCCCCCTAAGGCCCCAATTACCCCCCTAATGCCCCCCCTAATGACCCAAATACCCCCCCTAACGCCCCAATTACCCCCCTAATTCCCTCCCTAAGGCCCCAATTACCCCCCTAATTCCCCCCATAATGACCTAATTACCCCCCTAACCCCCCAATTACCCCCCCAATGCTCCCCCTAACGCCCCAATTACCCCCCTAACACCCCAATAACCCCCCTAATCCCCCAATTACCCCCCTAATCCCCCCCTAAGGCCCCAATTAACCCCCTAATGACCCCCCTAATGCCCCAATTACCCCCGTAATGACCCAATTACCCCCCTAATTACCCCCCTAACACCCCACTTACCCCCCTAATGACCCCCCTAATTCCCCCCCTAATGACCCCCCTAATTCCCCCCCTAATGCCCCTATTCCCCCCCTAATGCCCCAATTACCCCCCTAATTCTCCCCAATGACCCAATTCCCCCCTAAGGCCCCAATAACCCCCCAAATTCCCCCCTAATGCCCTAATTACCCCCCTAATTCCCCCCCTAATGACCTCATTACCCCCTAATTCCCCTCCTAACGACCTGATGCCCGCCCCACCGCCCCGATGACCTCACTGATGACGTCATTAACCCCCCGCAGGCCATGGCCAGCAACGTGACGAACAAGACGGACCCGCGCTCCCTCAACTCGCGGGTCTTCATCGGCAACCTGAACACGCTGGTGGTGAAGAAGAGCGACGTGGAGGCCATCTTCGCCAAGTACGGCAAGATCGTCGGCTGCTCCGTCCACAAGGGCTTCGCCTTCGTCCAGTTCGTGGCCGAGCGCAACGCCCGCGCCGCCGTGGCGGGGGAGGACGGCAGGATGATCGCCGGGCAGGTGCTGGGTGAGCGCTCTGGGGGGGACTGGGGGGGACTGGGAGGGACTGGGAGGGACTGGGATGGACTGGGAGGGGGTTTGGGGGCGATAGGAGGGGGTTTGGGGGAGTTTTAGAGGGATTTAGGGGGACTGGGATATACTGGGAGGGGACTGGGAGGGACTGGGAGGGGACTGGGAGGGAGTGGGGTATACTGGGAGGGGACTGGGATGGACTGGGGTATACTGGGAGGCGATTAGAGGGGACTGGGAGGGACTGGGATAGACTGGGAGGGGACTGGGAGGCACTGGGAGGGGACTGGGACACATTGGGAGGCGATTAGAGAGGACTGGGAGACACTGGGATGGACTGGGAGGGGATTGGGAGCGGAGGATGGGAGGATGATCGCTGGGCAGGTGCTGGGTGAGCGCTCTGGGGGGGACTGGGGTATACTGGGAGGGACTGGGAGGGACTGGGAGGCACTGGGAGGGGATTAGGGGGGACTGGGATAGACTGGGAGGCGACTGGGAGGCACTGGGAGGGGACTGGGATAGACTGGGGTATACTGGGAGGGGACTGGGAGGGACTGGGGTATACTGGGAGGGGACTGGGAGGCACTGGGAGGGACTGGGATGGACTGGGAGGGGACTGGGAGGGACTGCGAGGGGACTGGGAGGGACTGGGAGGGGAGGACGGCAGGATGATCGCCGGGCAGGTGCTGGGTGAGCGCTCTGGGGGGGACTGGGGAATACTGGGAGGGGACTGGGAGGCACTGGGGTAGACTGGGAGGGGAGTGGGAGTCACTGGGAGGGGATTAGAGGGGACTGGGAGGGACTGGGATAGACTGGGAGGCGATTAGAGGGGACTGGGAGGGACTGGGATAGACTGGGAGGCAACTGGGAGGCACTGGGAGGGGACTGGGAGGGAGTGGGGTAGACTGGGAGGGGACTGGGAGGCACTGGGAGGTGATTAGGGGGGACTTGGAGGTACTGGGATATACTGGGAGGGAGTGGGAGGGACTGGAATATACTGGGATGGACTGGGGGGGACTGGGAGGGAGGGGGGTATACTGGGAGGGACTGGGGTAGACTGGGAGGGGATTTGAGGGGGTTTGGGGGAGTTTTAGAGGGATTTGGGGGGACTGGGATATACTGGGAGGGGACTGGGAAGCACTGGGAGGGGACTGGGATGGACTGGGAGGCAACTAGGAGGTGATTAGGGGGGACTGGGAGAGACTGGGAGGGGACTGGGGGGGACTGGGATAGACTGGGAGGGGACTGGGATGCACTGGGAGGGGATTTGGGGGCACTGGGATAGACTGGGAGGGGACTGGAATATACTGGGAAGGGACTGGGAGGGACTGGGGGGACACTGGGAGGGACTGGGAAGGGACTGGGATATACTGGGAGGGGACTGGGCCATACTGGGAGGAACTGGGAGCACCTCGGGGTGCCCCCAAAACCCCCCAAAATCGCCCCAAATCACCCCAAACGCACCGAAAACCCCTCAAAACCCCATAAACCCCCCCACCAAAAATCCCCAAATCCCCCCCAAAAAAAGTCTTTTTCCCCCCCAAAAAAACTTTTTTCCCCCAAAAACCCAAAATGGCTCTTTTTTCCCCCAAAGACATCAACCTGGTGGCCGAGCCCAAGGTGAACCGCGGCAAGGCGGGCGCCAAACACCCCCCAAACCCCAGAAACACCCCCAAAACCCCCCAAATCCCCCCCAAGACCCCAAAAACTTCCATTTTCCCCCCAAATCCCCTTTTTCCCCAAAACGCCCTTTTTTCACCCCAAAAAAAACCTTTTTTCCCCCCCAAAAAAACCCAAATCCCCCCCCAAAACCCTCTTTTTCCCCCCTTAATCCCCTTTTTCCCCCCCAAAACCCCCCAAATCCCCTCCAAAAAAAACCAAAAACGCCCTTTTTTCCCCCAAAACTCCGTTTTTCCCAAAAACCCTCTTTTTTCACCCAAAATAAAGACTTTTTTCCCCCCAAAAAAACACAAATCCCCTCCTTTTTCACTTCCCAACCCTCTTATTCCCCCCTCAACCCTCTTTTTCTGCCCCAAAACCTTCTAAAACCACTCAAAAAATAATCAAAAAGTCCCTTTTTCCCCCAAAAACCCAAAATCGCTCTTTTTTCCCCCAAAGACATCAACCTGGCGGCCGAGCCCAAGGTGAACCGCGGCAAGGCGGGCGCCAAACACCCCCTAAACCCCAGAAACACCCCAAAACCCTCCCTTTTTCCCCCAAAAAAACCATTTTCACCCCAAACTCCCTTTTTCCCAAAAACCCCATTTTTTTCCCCAAAATTAAGACTTTTTTCCCCCCCAAAAAAACCCGAATCCCCCCCCAAAACCCTCTTTTTCCCCCCTTAATCCCCTTTTTCCCTCCCAAAACCCCCCAAATCCCCTCCAAAAAAAACCAAAAACGCCCTTTTTTCCCCCAAAACTCCGTTTTTCCCAAAAACCCTCTTTTTTCACCCAAAATAAAGACTTTTTTCCCCCCAAAAAAACACAAATCCCCTCCTTTTTCACTTCCCAACCCTCTTTTTCCCCCCTCAACCCTCTTTTTCCCCCCCAAAACCTTCTAAAACCACCCAAAAAAAACCACAAAAAAACCTTTTTTCCCCCAAAAACCCAAAATCGCTCTTTTTTCCCCCAAAGACATCAACCTGGCGGCCGAGCCCAAGGTGAACCGCGGCAAGGCGGGCGCCAAACACCCCCCAAACCCCAAAACCTCCCCCAAAACCCCCCAAATTGTCTCCAAAAAAACCAAAAACCCCCTTTTTTCCCCAAAAACCCCCTTTTTCCCAAAAACCCCCTTTTTTCACCCAAAATAAAGACTTTTTTTCCCCCCAAAAAAAACACAAATCCCCTTCTTTTTCAGCCCCCAAACCCTTTTTATCCCTTCCCAAACCCCCTTTTCTCCCCCAAATGTCCCCCAAAAAAAAACCTTTTTCCCCAAAAAAAAACTTTTTTCCCCCAAAAACCCAAAATGGCTCTTTTTTCCCCCAAAATGGCAGACATCAACCTGGCGGCCGAGCCCAAGGTGAACCGCGGCAAGGCGGGCGCCAAACACCCCCCAAGCCCCAGAAACACCCCAAATCCCCCCCTTTTTCCCCAAAAAAAAACATTTTCCGCCAAAATTCCCTTTTTTCCCAAAAACCCCCTTTTTTCACCCAAAATAAAGACTTTTTTTCCCCCAAAAAAAACACAAATCCCCTTCTTTTTCACCCCCCAAACCCCCTTTTTCCCCTTTAGCCCCCTTTTTCACCCCCAAATCCCCCTCAAATCCCCCCAGAAAAACTGCAAAACCCCCTTTTCCCCCCAAAAACCCAAAATCGCTCTTTTTTCCCCCAAAGACATCAACCTGGCGGCCGAGCCCAAGGTGAACCGCGGCAAGGCGGGCGTCAAGCGCTCGGCGGCGGAGATGTACGGGTCAGTAGCAGCCCCACCTTCTCCGGCCCCCCTCGTCAGGTCGGGCCCCGATTTCGCTTCTTTTCGCCCCAAAATCCATTCCCCGCCCCTCCCCCATCCTCCCCGCCCCCGAAACCCCCCGAATCCTCCCCAAAATGCTTTTGCTTTCTGCAGGTCGTCCTTCGACCTCGATTACGACTTCCAGCGGGATTACTATGACAGGTAACGTGATTTTTTACCCCAAAATTTCCGTCTTTTTAGGTTTTTTTGACCCAAAATTCCCGTTGTGTTGTCAAAGTCCCCAATTCCCATTGATTTCCCCCAAAAAATCCCGGTGTTTTGGTTGTTTTTGCTCAATTTTCCCCCAAATTCCCATTATTTTGATCATCTTTCTCATTTATTGCTGATTTTACCCCAAAAAATCCCATTATTTTGGCCATTTTGCTCATTTATTGCTGAATTTCCCCAAAAAATCCCATTATTTTGACCATTTTTCCTTAATTTTCCCCCAAAATCCCATTGTTTTGCTCATTCCTGCTTATTTTTCCCCTGAAATCCCATTCTTTTGATAATTCCTGCTTATTTTCCCCCAAAATCCCATTATTTTGCTCATTTTTCCCCCAACATCCCATTTATCATTTTTCCCATTTATTGCTAAATTTCCCCAAAAATCCCATTTTTTTTTACAATTTCTCCTTAATTTTCCCCTAAAACCCCATTATTTCCATCATTCCTCCTTATTTTCCCCCCAAAACCCCATATTTTGCTCATTACTGCTTAATTTTCCCCTAAAATCCCAATTTTTTACCATTTTCCCAATTTTTTCCTAAATTTCCCCCCAAAATCCCATTATATTGATAATCACTCCTTAATATTCCCCCCAAAAATCCCATTTTTTGACAATTTCTCCTTCATTTTCCCCCTAAAATCCCTTTATTTTGATCCTTCCTGCTTATTTTTTCCCCCAAAAATCCCATTTTTTTATCATTTTTCCCATTTATTACTAAATTTCCCCAAAAAATCCCATTTTTTGACAATTTCTCCTTAATTTCTTTCCTAAAATCCCTTTATTTTTCATCTTTCCTTCTTACTTTTTCCCCTATAACCCCCTTATTTTGCTTATTTCCACATAGATTTTCCCCCAAAATCCCAATTTTTCTCATTTTTCCCATTTCTTGCTGAATTTTCCCCAAAAAATCCCTTTTCATTTTTGACAATTTCTCCTTAATTATCCCCTAAAACCCCATTATTTCCATCATTCCTCCTTATTTTCCCCCTAAAACCCCCTTATTTTGATTATTTCCTCTTAGATTTTTCCCAAAAATCTCATTTTTTATCATTTTTCCCATTTATTACTAAATTTTCCCCCCAAAATCCCATTTTTTTGACAATTTCTCCTTAATTACCCCCTAAAATCCCATTATTTCCATCTTTCCTACTTATTTTTCCCCCTATAACCCCATTATTTTGCTCATTCCTGCTCATTTTTCCCCTAAAACCCCAATTTTTCTCATTTTTCCCATTTCTGGCTGAACTTTCCCCAAAAAAATCCCTTTTCATTTTTGACAATTTCTCCTTAATTATCCCCTAAAACCCCATTATTTCCATCATTCCTCCTTATTTTCCCCCTAAAACCCCATTATTTTGCTCATTTCCACTTCCCTTTTCCCCAAAATCCCAATTTTTATCATTTTTCCCATTTCTTGCTGAACTTTCCCCAAAAAATCCCTTTTCATTTTTGACAACTTCTCCTTAATTATCCCCTAAAACCCCATTATTTCCATCATTCCCACTTATTTTTTCCCCTAAAATCCCATTATTTTGCTCATTCCTGCTTAATTTTCCGCCAAAATCCCAATTTTTCTCATTTTTCCCATTTCTTGCTACATTTCCCCCAAAAATCCCATTATATTGATAATCAGTCCTTAATATTCCCCCCAAAAATCCCATTTTTTGACAATTTCTCCTTATTTTCCCCCTATAACCCCCTTATTTTGCTCATTTCCACTTACATTTTTCCTTCAAAATCCTATATTTTAATCAATTTTCCCATTTCTTGCTAAATTTCCCCCAAAAACCCCCATTCTTTTTACCCTCCCCACTCACTCCCCCCCTCCAGAGAAAAACATTTTCCCCATTTCTTCCTAATTTCCCCCCAAACCCCTTCCTCCACCCCCTCCCTCCTTACCCCACCACCACCGATTTATTTTTTTTTAACCAAAATCGCGGTTTTTCACCCCAAAAGGATGTACAGCTACCCCGCCCGCGTCCCCCCGCCGCCCCCCATCGCCCCGTTAGTGTGGGCATTCCGCCTTCAGTTTCCCCCAAATCCCCTTATTTTGGTCATTTCTCCTCATTTTCCCCCAAAATCCCAATTTTTATCATTTTTCCCATTTCTTGCTACATTTTCCCCCAAAAATCCCATTTTTTGACAATTTCTCCTTAATTTCTTTCCTAAAATCCCTTTATTTTTCATCTTTCCTTCTTACTTTTTCCCCTAAAACCCCCTTATTTTGCTTATTTCCACTTAGATTTTTCCGCAAAATCCCATTTTTTTATCATTTTTCCCATTTTTTCCTAAATTTCCCCCAAAAATCCCATTATATTTATAATCACTTTTTAATATTCCCCCTAAAATCCCATTATTTCCATCATTCCTCCTTATTTTTCCCCCTAAAACCCCCTTATTTTGCTTATTTCCACTTAGATTTTTCCCCAAAATCCCAATTTTTTATTTTTCCCATTTCTTGCTGAACTTTCCCCAAAAAAATCCCTTTTCATTTTTGATTTCTCCTTAATTTCTCCCTTAAAATCCCTTTATTTTTCATCTTTCCTTCTTACTTTTTCCCCTAAAACCCCCTTATTTTGCTTATTTCCACTTAGATTTTCCCCCCAAATCCCAATTTTTTATCATTTTTCCCATTTCTGGCTGATCTTTCCCCAAAAAAATCCCTTTTCATTTTTGACAATTTCTCCTTAATTATCCCCTAAAATCTCTTTATTTTTCATCTTTCCTTCTTACATTTTCCCCTAAAACCCCTTTATTTTGCTCATTTCCACTTACATTTTTCCTTCAAAATCCTATATTTTTATCAATTTTCCCTTTTTTTCCTAAATTTCCCCCAAAAAAACATTTATTTTCATCCTCCCCACTCACTCTCCCCCTAATAAAAACCCTCATTTTCCCCATTCCCTCCTAATTCCACCCCAAACCCCTTCCTCCGCCCCCTCCCTCCTTCCCCCACCACCACCGATTTTTTTTTTTTTAACCAAAATCGCGGTTTTTCACCCCAAAAGGATGTACAGCTACCCCGCCCGCGTCCCCCCGCCGCCCCCCATCGCCCGGGCCGTGGTGCCCTCCAAGCGGCAGCGCGTCTCCGGCAACACCTCGCGGCGCGGCAAGAGCGGCTTCAACTCCAAGAGCGGCCAGCGCGGCTCCTCCTCCAAATCCGGAAAATGTGAGCCCCAAAATCCCCCGAATTCACCCCAAAAATCCCCGTCCTTCTATCTTGTTAATTAGGGTTGTTAATTAAGGTTTTTGGGGGCGCCCCCATCCCTGGCAGCGCTCCCAACCTTAGTCCCAGCTCATCAGCTCCCACCCCAGCCTGGTTCCGCCTCGAAATCCAGAAAATAAAAGCCCCAAAATCCCCCGAATTCACCCCAAAAATCCCCGTCCCTCTATCCCATTAATTAGGGTTGCTAATTAAGGTAATTAGGGGTGCCCCCATCCCCTTACGGCGCTCCCAGCCCCAAATTTCACCCCATCAGCTCCCACCCCAGCGCGACTCCTCCTCCAAATCCGGAAAATGTGAGCCCCAAAATCGCCAGAATTTGCCCCAAAAATCCCCTCCTCCCTCCTCATTAATTAACATAATTAATTAATGTCATAGGGGGCACCCCAAACTCTCATACTGCTCATTTCCTCAATTCTTGCCCCAAATTTCACCCCATCAGCTCCCACCCCAGCGCGGCTCCTCCTCCAAATCCGGAAAATGTGAGCCCCAAAATCCCCCGAATTCACCCCAAAAATCCCCATTCCTCTATCCCGTTAATTAAGGTTGTTAATGAGGGTAATTAGGGGCGCCCCCATCCCCTTACGGCGCTCCCAGCCCCAAATTTCACCCCCTCAGCACCATCCCCTTGTGGTTCCGCCTCCAAATCCAGGAAACAAAAGCCCCAAAATCGCCAGAATTCACCCCAAAAATCCCCTCCTCCCTCCTCATTAATTAACATCATTAATTAATGTCATAGGGGGCACCCCAAACTCTCATACTGCTCATTTCCTCAATTCTTGCCCCAAATTTCACCCCCTCAGCTCCCACCCCAGCGCGGCTCCTCCTCCAAATCCGGAAAATGTGAGCCCCAAAATCCCCGGAATTCACCCCAAAAATCCCCGTCCCTCTATCCCATTAATTAACGTCACTAATTAAGGTAATTAGGGGCGCCCCCATCCCCTAACACCACTCCCAGCCCTAATTCCAGCTCATCAGCTCCCACCCCAGCCTGGTTCCGCCTCCAAATCCAGAAAATAAAAGCCCCAAAATCGCCAGAATTCACCCCAAAAATCCCATCGTCCCCATTCGTTAATTAACATTACTAATTAAGGTAATTAGGGGTGTCCCCATCCCCTTACGGTGCTCCCAGCCCCATATTTCACCCCCTCAGCACCATCCCCTTGTGGTTCCTCCTCCAAATCCGGAAAATAAAAGCCCCAAAATCCCCCGAATTCACCCCAAAAATCCCATCGGCCCCCTTCATTAATTAACACCACTAATTAAGGTAATTAGGGGTTCCCCAACCCCTCCCACCGCTCATTTCCTCAATTCCTGCCCCAAATTTCACCCCATCAGCACCACCCCAGCCTGGTTCCGCCTCCAAATCCAGAAAATAAAAGCCCCAAAATCCCCCGAATTCACCCCAAAAATCCCCGTCCCTCTATCCCATTAATTAGGGTTGCTAATTAAGGTTTTTGGGGGCGCCCCCATCCCCTAACATCACTCCCAGCCCCAAATTTTACCCCATCAGCACCCACCCCAGCCTGGTTCCGCCTCCAAATCCGGAAAATGTGAGCCCCAAAATCCCAACGAATTCACCCCAAAAATCACATCGGCCCCCTTCGTTAATTAACATTACTAATTAAGGTAATTAGGGGCGCCCCCATCCCCTAAACACCACTCCCAGCCCCAAATTTCACCCCCTCAGCACCATCCCCTTGTGGTGTCCGCCTCCAAATCCAGAAAATAAAAGTCCCAAAATCGCCAGAATTTACCCCAAAAATCCCCATCCCTCTATTCCATTAATTAACAGCACTAATTAAGGTAATTAGGGGTGCCCCAACCCCCTCCCACCGCTCATTTCCTCTATCCCAGCCCCAAATTTCCCCCCCCATCACCACCACCCCGTGCTAATTACCCCCCCTCATTAGCCCGACACGCTAATTAACCCCCTCATTAGCACCCAGACTTAATTAATAACCCCAATTAGCCCTAATTAGCGCGTCGTCATTCCCATATTGGTACACACCGGTGATGAGCAGCCCCTAATTAACACACAAAGGGTGATTAGCAGCCCCTCGTTAGCGTGACATGGTAATTAACACCCTTAATTAATTAATTAATTAATTAATGGCACCTAATGAGCATTCAAGCCTAATTTGCAGCGCCTAATTATCACGAAATTGTAATTATCGTTGCCTCATTAGCATATAAGAGTGGTTAACAGACCCTAATTAACTTATAATGGATAATTAGTGCCCCTCATTAGTATTCATATGTAATTAGTGATCCTAATTAGCATTCAAGCCTAATTATCAGCCCCTCATTATCATTTAATGACAATTATCATGGCCTCATTAGCATATAATGGTGGTTAACAGCTGCTAATTAACCCACAAAGAGTTAATTACTTAATTAGCAGCCCCTCATTAGCATGAAATGCTAATTAGCACTCCTAATTAGCACGATAGCAGCACACAGAGGTGATTATCACCCCCTAATTAGCGTCTGAGGGTGGATAACAGCCCCTAATTAACACACAGAGGGTAATTAGCACCCCCTAATCAACACACAAAGTTAATTAGCAACCCCTAATTAGCATACAGATGTTAATTAGCACCCACTAATTAACATACAGTGATAATTGTCACCACATAACACTAATTGACCCAACCTAATTAACATACAATGCTCATTACCGACCCCTCATTAATACAGAAGGCTGGGAGGAACCCCCTTAATTAGCATAGAAGCCTAATTAACACCTCCGTGGTGCTAATTAACACCTCCACGGTGCTAATTAACACCTCCACGTGCTAATTAACACCCTAATTAGCACATAAACCTCATTCTCCTCCCTATATCACCACCGGAGGCTGATTATCGCCCCCTAATTAGTGTCTGAGGGTGGATAACAGCCCCTAATTAACACAGAGTGGGTAATTAGCAACCCCTAATTAGCATACAGAGGGTAATTAGCACATCCTAATTAACATACAGAGGGTAATTAGCCCCCCTAATTAACATACAATGCTCATTATCAACCCCTTATTAATACAGAAAGGTGGGAGGAACCCCCTTAATTAGCATAGGAGTCTAATTAACACCTCAGTGGTGCTAATTAACACCTCCACGTGCTAATTAACACCTCCACGTGCTAATTAACACCTCCACGTGCTAATTAACACCCTAATTAGCACATAAACCCAATTCTCCTCCCTATATCACTGATTATCACCCCCTAATTAGTGTCAGGAGGCCCCCTAATTAACCCACCAGCCTCGTTAGCCCCCTAATTAGTCACTAATTAGTCACTAATTAAGCTAATTAAGCTAATTACCGTCCCTAATTAGTGAAAGGCGACGACCTGCAGGCCATCAAGAAGGAGCTGGGGCAGATCAAGCAGAAGGTGGACTCGCTGCTCGAGAGCCTGGAGAAGATCGAAAAGGAGCAGAGTAAGGCCCCAAAATCGCCCCGTTTCACCCCAAAATCACCGCCGGGCTCCGTGGCCTCGTTCCCCGCGCGATTCTGCCCCAAAAACCCGGGATTTTGGTCGATTTTACCCCCAAAATCTTGTTTTTTTGATCGTTTCTTCTCGTTTTTCACTGAAAATCCCATTATTTTGACCATTCCTGCGGAATTTTTCCCCAAAATTCCCATTACTTTGACCATTTCTCCTTAATTTTCCCCCAAATTCCCATTATTTCCATTATTTGTGCTTATTTTTCCCCTAAAATCCTATTTTTTTGATAATTTCTTTTCAATTTTCCCCCCAAAACCCCATTATTTTGGTAATTCCTGCTTATTTTTCCCCAAAACTCCATTTATTTTGATCATCTTTGCTAAATTTTCCCCAAAAATCCCATTATTTTGCCCATTCCTGCTTATTTTTCCCCCAAAATCCCATTATTTTAATTATTTCTCCTATTTTTTCCCAAAATCCCATTATTTTTTACCATTTTTCCTCAATTTTCCCCCCAAATCCCATTATTTTGATCGCTTCTCCCCATTTTTCACTGAAAATCCTATTATTTTGCCCATTCCTGCATATTTTTTCCCCAAAAGTCCCATTATTTTAATTATTTCTCTTACTTTTTTCCCAAAATCCCATTATTTTGACCATTTCTCCCCAATTTTCCCCCAAAAACCCCATTACTTTGCCCATTCCTGCTCAATTTTCCCCAAAACCCCATTATTTTAATCATTCCTGCTCCATTTTTCCCCAAAATCCCATTATTTTGACCATTTCTCCCCAATTTTCCCCCAAAAACCCCATTACTTTGCCCATTCCTGCTCAATTTTCCCCAAAACCCCATTATTTTAATCATTCCTGCTCCATTTTTCCCCAAAATCCCATTATTTTGACCATTTCTCCTCATTTTTCCCCAAAAATGCCATTATTTTGCCCATTCCTGCTTAATTTTCCCCCCAAATCCCAGTATTTACATTTCTTCTCATTTTCCCCGAAATCCCATTATTTTAATAATTCCTGCTCAATTTCCCCCAAAACCCCATTATTTTAATCATTCCCGCTCCATTTCCCCCAAATCCCATTCTTTTGCTCATTTCTCTCCAATTTTCCCCATTTCTCCCCAAATTTCCCCAAAACCCCCAATATTTAACCAAACCCCCCCACCCCCTAAAACCCCCCCAAACCCCCCCCAAACCCCCCCCAAATCCCCCAAACCCCCCCCATCTCCCCCCATAACCCCCCTCCCAACCCCCCCCTACACCCCCCAACCCCCCCACACACCCAAAATCCCCGGAATTCACCCCAAAAATCTCCCGATTCCAGAGCAGAAGAGCGAGAAGGCGGAGGAGGAGCAGGGGGGGGGCTCGGCCAAGAAGGACGAGGCCGGGGCCAAGCCCGAGGCGGGGGGCGAGGACTCGGGGGAGGAGGGCGACCTCCTGGACGACGACGACGCCGAGGAGCGGGGCGACGACCAGGTGAAACCGCCCAAAATGACCCAAAATCGCACTTTTTTGACCCAAAATTTTTTATCATTTTTTGTAATTTTTTTTTTAATTTTCCCGTTTTTGGGGTTTTTTTACAGCTGGAATCCATCAAGGGGGATGAGAAAGAAGCCGAGGAGGGCGAGGACGACCGGGACAGCGCCAACGGCGAGGACGACTCCTAAAATCGCCGTTTTTCACCCCAAAAATCGCGAGCGCAGAACGGTGAAGGCCGGGACCCCCCCCCCATCCCCCTCCCCCCCCCCCCCCTCCCCGTGTTCGTGGTGTTGTGCCCCTCCCCCTCCCCCCAAATTGGCCCCGCCCCCTCCTCCTGTGGCCCCGCCCCCTCCCTCGTTGGCCCCGCCCCCTCCCCGCCGTTGGCCCCGCCCCCTTTTAATTTTGATACCTCGTTAACGATTAAAGGACGGATGGTTTGTAACCGGGGCGCCACGCCCAACATGGCCGCCCCCGGGGGGACGGCGCCACGCCCAACATGGCCGCCCCCGGGGGGACGGCGCCACGCCCAAGATGGCCGCCGCCATTAAGACACGCCCACCCAAGATGGCCGCCCCCAGGGTTGGACACGCCCAAGATGGCCGCCCCCATGGTGAATGGGCCACACCCAACATGGCCGCCCCCGTGATGTAGGCCACGCCCAAGATGGCTGACTGCTTTGGGGGTGCCACACCCAAGATGGCTGCCCTGGTGTGACTGGACCACACCCAATATGGCGGGCTCTGAGGGGGTGTGCCACACCCAAGATGGCCGCCTTCATGTAACCTGGCCACACCCAAGATGGCTGCCCCCATGGGACTTGGCCACACCCAAGATGGCTTCCTGCTTTTGGGGTGCCACACCCAACATGACGGGCTCTGAGGAGGCGTGCCACACCCAAGATGGCCGCCTCCATGACAGTGGCCACACCCAAGATGGCTGCCTTCAGTGGGGACACACCCACCCAAGATGGCTGCCCAATGGTGGGGGTGCCACGCCCAAGATGGCTGCTTCCAGTGGGGCCACGCCCACCCAAAATGGCTGCCTATGTGTGTGGGGACCACACCCAACATGGCGGGCTCCTAAGGGGTCACCACACCCAAGATGGCGGGGTCCCCATGGTGATGGCCACACCCAAGATGGCTGCCTGTTTTGGGGGTGCCACACCCAACATGGGGGGCTCTGAGGGGGTGTGCCACACCCAAGATGGCCGCCTCCATGACAGTGGCCCCACCCAAAATGGCTGCCTTCCTGTGACCAGGCCACACCCAACATGGCGGGGTTCCCATGGTGATGGCCACACCCAAGATGGCCGCCTCCATTAAGCCCCGCCCCCACAAGATGGCCGCCCTCACATGACCAGGCCCCCCCCACCCTGGCCTCCACGTCCTTGGCCCCACCCCCTAAGCCCCGCCCCCCCCATTGGCCCCACCCCCTCCAAGATGGCGGCCCCCACACCCCCCCCCTGCCACACCCAACATGGCCGCCCCCTCCCGCCGCCACCCCCAAGATGGCCGCCCCCATGCGGCCCCGCCCCCTTTTCCCAAGCCCCGCCCACCGCAGGGCAGGGGGCGGGGCGCGGATTGATGACGTCACGCGTTAATTAGGGGGGTAATTAATTAATTGGGGGGGTTGGAGCACTGCAGCCGGGGGGGGGCGGCGGCCGAGGGGGGGGGGCGGCGCCCGTTGACCACCAGGGACAGCGGGGACGGGACCCGGATGGACACGAAGGAGAACGTCTGCACCAGTAAGAACCAGTATGGACCAGTACGGACCAGTAGGGACCAGTATAGACCAGTATGGACCAGTATAAACCAGTAGGGACCAGTATGGACCAGTAGGGACCGGTATATACTGGTACAAACTGGTATAACCCAGTATAAACCAGTATAAAGCAGCACAGAGCCCTCCCAGTATATCCCAGTATGCCCCAGTCCCCTCCCAGTATATCCCAGTGTCCTCCCAGTTCATCCCAGTGCCCTCCCAGTACACCCCAGTGCCCCCCAGCCCCCTCCCAGTATAGCCCAGTCCTTCCCAGTCCCCCTAAACCTCCCCAGGTCCCCTCCCAGTACATCCCAGTTCATCCCAGTATATCCCAGTGCCCTCCCAGTATGGCCCAGTACCCCCAAACCCCCTCCCAGTGCCTCCCAGTATACTCCAGTTCCCTCCCAGTACCCTCCCAGTAAATCCCAATACCCCCCAATCCTCCCTAACCCTCTCCCAGTCCCTCCCAGTAGCTCTCAGTATATCCCAGTTCCCTCCCAGTATCCTCCCAGTCCTCCATTACCCCCTCCCAGTCCCTCCCAGTATCCCCCAGTCTCTCCCAGTCCCCTCCCACTGCCTCCCAGTATATCCCAGTCTCCCCCCAGTCCCCCTTAACCCCCTCCCAGTCCCTCCCAGTTGCTCCCAGTATCCCCCCATCCCTCCCAGTATATCCCAGTTCCCCCCCAGTACCCGAGAACCCCCTCCCAATCCCTCCCAGTTCATCCCAGTACCCTCCCAGTCCCCCTTAACCCCCTCCCAGTCCCTCCCAGTACATCCCAGCCCCCTCCCAGTATCCCCCAGTGCCCTTCAGTATATCCCAGTTCCTTCCCAGTCCCCTCCCAGTCCCCTCCCAGTATACCCCAGTCCCTCGCAGTCCCCTCATACGCCCCCCAAACCCCCTCCCAGTCCCTCCCAGTTGCTCCCAGTATATCCCAGTTCCCTCCCAGTCCCCTCCCAGTGCCTCCCAGTTCCCTCCCAGTCCCCCCCCAGTCCCCCTTAACCCCCTCCCATCCCCTCCCATCCCCTCCCAGTGCCTCCCAGTGCTCCCAGTTACCTTCCCCTGGTGCTGCACCAGTTGCTGGCGCAGGCGGGGCTCGGGCAGCCCCAGGGCGTCCCCCACCAGTACCCCCCAGTTTGGGGCCGCGTTGAAGACGCTGACGGCCGCCACCGCCCCCCGCCCCGTCCGCCACCCCCAGCGTCCTGCACCAGTACAAACCAGTATAAACCAGTAAGAACCAGTACAAACCAGTATAAACCAGTATAAACCAGTATGGACCAGTACGGACCGGTATATACTGGTACAAACTGGTATAGCCCAGTATAAAGCAGCACAGACCCCTCCCAGTATATCCCAGTATCCCCCAGTCCCCTCCCAGTCCCTCCCAGTATATCCCAGTATCCCCCAGTCCCCTCCCAGTCGCTCCCAGTACATCCCACTCCCCTCCCAGTCCCTCCCAGTGCCCTCCCAGTATATCCCAGTTCCCCCCCAGTACCCAACAACCCCCCCCAATCCCTCCCAATTCATCCCAGTCCCCCCCAGTCCATCCCAGTCCCCGGACAAAACCAGTACAAACCAGTATAAACCAGTATGGAGCCCTAGGGGTGGGTTTTAGGGGGAAAAAGGGGGCGCTGAGGGATTTTTGGGGTCATTTTGGGGACTTTTGGGGTCGTTTATGGGGTATTTGGGGCATTTATAGGGTCATGGGGACAGTTATGGGATCATTTTGGGGAATTTTGGGGTCTTTTGGGCACTTTTAGGGTCATTTTTGGGGACATTTGGGACCCTTATAGGGCCATGGGGACACTTATAGGATCACCCCAAAACCCCCCAAAACCCCCCTAAACCCCCCCAAAACCCCCCTCCCCCTGACCCTACAACCCCTCCCCGACCCCATAACCCCCCCCCAAAAACCCCAAAACCCCAAAAACCCCCGAAATGACCCCAAAACTCACAGGGGGACGCCCTCGTCCGGGGTGAGGCTGAAGAGGACCCGGCCCAGCAGCGCCCGCCCGGGGTTGGCCCCAAAACGCAGCGACCCCAAAAGGGTCGGGACCCCCCCCAACGGCCCCAAAAGGGACGGGGGCAGCGACCCCAAAAGGCCCCGCAGCCGCTTGCCCCGCACTTTGCCCTAAAACGAGGGAAATGGACCCAAAAACAGCCCCAAATCCACCCAAAATGGCCCCAAAATAACCATAAATGGCCCCAAAATAACCCTAAATGGCCCTAAATCCACCCAAAATGGCCCCAAAACCACCCAAAATAATCCGAAATGGACCCAAAACCACCCCAAATGGCCCCAAAATCGCCATAAATGGCCCCAAAATAACCCCAAATAGACCCAAATCCACCCAAAATGGCCCCAGAAACACCCAAAATGGCCCCAAATGGCCCCAAATCCACCCCAAAGGACCCAAAATAAGCCTAAATGGCCCTAAATGCCCCCAAATCCGCCCCAAATGGCCCCAAATCCACCCAAAATGGCCCCAAAACTGCCCAAAATGACACCAAATAGCCCCAAAATAACCCTAAATGGCCCCAAATCCACCCCAAATGGCCCCAAATCCACCCTAAATGACCCCAAAAGGGTCGGGACCCCCCCCAGCGGCCCCAAAAGGGACGGGGGCAGCGACCCCAAAAGGCCCCGCAGCCGCTTGCCCCGCACTTTGCCCTAAAAGGAGGGAAATGGACCCAAAAACGGCCCCAAATCCACCCCAAATGGCCCCAAATCCACCCCAAATGGCCCCAAAACCACTCAAAATGGCCCCAAATCCACCTCAAATGGCCCCAAATCCACCCTATATGGCCCCAAATGGCCCCAAAACCACCCTATATGGCCCTAAATCCACCCAAAATGGCCCTAAAACCACCCCAAAAGACCCAAAATAACCCTAAATGGTCCCAAAATAACCCTAAACGGCCCCAAATTCACCCCAAATGGCCCCAAATCCACCCCAAAGGACCCAAAATAACCCTAAATGATCCCAAAATAACCCCAAATGGCCCCAAATCCACCCCAAATGGCCCCAAAACTGACCAAAATGACACTAAATAGCCCCAAAATAACCCCAAATGGCCCCAAATCCGCCCCAAAGGACCCAAAATAACCCTAAATGGCCCCAAATCCACCCCAAATGGCCCCAAAGCGGCACTAAATGACCCCAAAAGGGTCGGGACCCCCCCCAGCGGCCCCAAAAGGGACGGGGGCAGCGACCCCAAAAGGCCCCGCAGCCGCTTGCCCCGCACTTTGCCCTAAAAGACGGGAAATGGACCCAAAAACGGCCCCAAATCCACCCCAAATGACCCCAAAATAACCATGAATGGCCCAAAATCCACCCTATATGGCCCCAAATGGACCCCAAATGACCCCAAAACCACCCAAAATATTCCTAAATGGACCCAAAACCACCCCAAATGGCCCCAAAATCGCCATAAATGGCCCCAAAATAACCCCAAATAGACCCAAATCCACCCAAAATGGCCCCAGAAACACCCAAAATGGCCCCAAATGGCCCCAAATCCACCCCAAAGGACCCAAAATAACCCTAAATGGCCCCAAATCCACCCCAAATGGACCCAAATCCACCCAAAATGGCCCCAAATGGTCCTAAATCCACCCCAAATGGCCCCAAATCCACCCCAAAGAACCCAAAATAACCCTAAATGATCCCAAATCCACCCCAAAAGGCCCCAAAATCGCCCTAAATGGCCCCAAATAGCCCCAAAATAACCCCAAATGGCCCCAAATCCACCCCAAAGGACCCAAAATAACCCTAAATGGCCCCAAATCCACCCTAAATGGTCCCAAATCCACCCCAACGGCCCCAAAAGGGACGGGGGCAGCGACCCCAAAAGGCCCCGCAGCCGCTTGCCCCGCACTTTGCCCTAAAAGGAGGGAAATGGACCCAAAAACGGGACGAATGGGCCCAAAACTGCCCTAAATGGCCCCAAAACCACCCCAAAACCACCCCAAATGGCCCCAAATCCGCCCCAAATCCACCCCAAATGGCCCCAAATCCACCCCAAAGGACCCAAAATAACCCTAAATGGCCCCAAATCCACCCCAAATGGCCCCAAATCCACCCCAAATGGTCCAAAAACTCCCAAAACCGCCCTAAATGGCCCCAAATGGACCCCAAATAACCCCAAATGGCCCCAAAACCACCCTAAATGGCCCCAAAAGCACCCAAACAGACCCAAATCCACCCCAAATGGCCCCAAAATAACCCTAAATGGCCCCAAATGGCCTCAAATCCACCTCAAATGGCCCCAAATCCACCCCAAAGGACCCAAAATAAGCCTAAATGGACCCAAATCCACCCCAAATGGACCCAAAATAACCCTAAATGGCCCTAAATGCCCCCAAATCCGCCCCAAATGGCCCCAAATCCACCCGAAATGGTCCCAAATGGACCCCAAATGGCCCCAAATCCACCCCAAATGGACCCAAATTCTCCCCAAAGGACCCAAAATAACCCCAAATGGCCCCAAATCCACCCCAAATGGACCCAAATCCACCCAAAATGGCCCCAAATGGTCCTAAATCCACCCCAAATGGCCCCAAATCTACCCCAAAGGACCCAAAATAACCCTAAATGATCCCAAAGCCACCCCAAATGGCCCCAAAATAACCCTAAACATCCCCAAAACCACCCCAAATGGACCCAATTCCACCCTAAATGGCCCCAAATCCACCCCAAATCCACCCCAAATGGCCCCAAATCTCCCCAAAATTATCCCTAAAATGCTCCCTAATTCCCCAAAATGACGTCAAAAAGCCCCAAATCCTCCCCAAAATTCCCCAAATCCACCCAATTTACCACAAAATCCCTCCATAATCCCCCCAAATTCCCCAAATCCCCCCTAAAATACCCCAAATTCCCCTAAAAAGCCCCCAAATGCCCCAAATCCCCCCCAAATCCCTCCAAGATCTGCCAAACCCCCCCAAATGCCCCAAAACCCCCCAAAACCCCCCAAACTCCCCCAAATCCCCCCCAAATCCCCCAAATCTCTCCAAATCCCCCCCCAAATCCCCTAAAATCCCCCCAAAATCCCTCAAAACCTCCCAATAAGCCCCAAAATGCCTAAAATCCCCCCAAAACCCCCCAAAATTCCCGAATTCCCTCCAAACCCCCCCAAAATCGCCCCCAAATTCCCCCCAAAATCCCCTAAAATCCCCCCAAAATGCCCCAAATCCCCCCAAAATCCCCCCAAGATCCCCCAAAACCCCCCAACCCCCCCAAAATCCCCCCAAAATCCCGCAAAATGCCCCAAATTACCACAAAATCCCCCAAATTTGCCCCCAAATCCCCCCCAAAATCCCCCAACCCCCCCCCAAAATGGCCGCCGCCTCCCCCTCCTTTAAGCCCCGCCCCTTCCCCTTTAAGCCCCGCCCCCTTTCCCATCACTCACGCGGTTGCCCAGCAACGCGCAGAGGCGGCCCAGGAAGTCGAGGAGCCTCGCGTGGCGCATGCGCGGCTCCGCCCACTCCGGCGCCAAGGCGGCGGCGCGCGCCAGCCCCTCCAGGGCGGCCCCGTAGCGCTCCTGGTACTGCAGCAGCTGCGCGCCCATTGGCTGAGCCGCGCCGCTCCTCGCTCCCCATTGGCTGCTTCCCCCGCCGCTCTTCCCTCCCGCCCCTAGTCCCGCCCCCGCTCGCTCCCCATTGGCTGCCTCCCCCCACTCCGCCCTCCCGCCCTTAGTCCCGCCCCCGCTCGCTCCCCATTGGCTGCCGTACCGTGGCGCGGTTGAGGTGGAGGTCGGGATTGGCTGCGGCGGCCGGGTCGATTTTTTCCTGACGGGGGGGCGGGGCCTCGTTACCATGGAGACGTGGGGCCACGCCCCCTAGCAACCGGGCCCGGCCCTAGCAACGGGGCCTGCCCCTAGCAACGGGGCCTGCCCCATAGGCCCCAATAGGCCCCATAGCAACCATAGGGCCCTATAGGGGCTGTAGGGCCCCACAGCGACCCTATAGAGGCTATAGGGCCCCATAGAGACCCCATAGAGGCCCCAGGCCCTATAGTGACCGTATGGCCCCATAGTGACCCCATAGAGGCCCCAGGCCCTATAGGGACCCCATAGCAAACTCCAGCCCTATAGGGCCCTATAGTGACCCTATAGAGTCTATAGGGCCCCATAGAGACCCCATAGCGACCCCAGGCCCTATAGGGACCATAGGGCCCCATAAAGACCCCATAGACACCCCTGGCCCTATAAGGACCCCATAGACACCCCTGGCCCTATAGGGACCCCATAGCAACCCCTGGCCCTATAGGGCCCCACAGCGACCCTATAGAGTCTATAGGGCCCCATAGAGACCCCACAGCGGCCCCAGGCCCTATAGTGACCGTATGGCCCCATAACGACCCCATAGACACCCCTGGCCCTATAGGGACCCCATAGCAAACTCCAGCCCTATAGGGCCCTATAGTGACCCTATAGAGACTATAGGGCCCCATATAGACCCCATAGCAGCCCCAGGCCCTATAGGGACCCCACAGACACCCCTGGCCCTATAGCGCCCTATAGTGACCCTATAGAGACTATAGGGCCCCATAGAGACCCCATAGCGGCCCCAGGCCCTATAGGGACCATAGGGCCCCATAGGGACCCCATAGACACCCCTGGCCCTATAGGGACCCCATAGACACCCCCAGCCCTATAGGGACTCCATAGCAACCCCTGGCCCTATAGGGACCCTATAGAGACTATAGGGCCCCATAGAGACCCCATAGCGGCCCCAGGCCCTATAGTGACCGTATGGCCCCATAACGACCCCATAGACACCCCTGGCCCTATAGGGACCCCATAGACACCCCCGGCCCTATAGTGACCCTATAGTGACCCTATAGTGACTATAGGGCCCCATAGAGACCCCATAGAGGCCCCAGGCCCTATAGTGGCCGTATGGCCCCATAAGGACCCCATAGACACCCCTGGCCCTATAGGGACCCTATAGAGTCTATAGGGCCCCATAGAGACCCCATAGCGACCCCCGGCCCTATAGGGACCCTATAAGACCCCCTGACCCTATAACCCCTCCCCAGCCCTATAACGCCCTCCCCCCGCCCCATAACGCCCCCCCAGGCCTTATAGGGACCCCAAAGGCTCTATAGGGTCCCCCCCGGCCCTATAGGGTCCCCCCCCGGCCCTATAGGGTCCCCCAAAAATTTATAGGGCCGCCTACCGCCTGCGCGTAGGCGCCCAGCGCGCGGCGCGCGGCCTCGGGGCTCTGCCCCCCGGCGAAGAAGAGCGAGACGTAGGCGTTGCCCAGCACGTCTTGGGGGGAAAAACGGGGATTTAGGGACCCCAAAACGACCCCATAAACAACCCCCGACCCCATAAAGATCCCCCCGACCCTATAAAAGCCCCCTGACCCCATAAAACCCCCCCGAACCTATAAGGACCCCATAAAAAACCCAAAACCCTATAAAAACCTCCCGACCCTATAACGACCCTATAACGACCCTATAACGGCCCCATAAGCCCCCCGACCCCATAACGACCCCATAAACACCCCCCGACCCTATAAAAGCCCCCCGACCCCATAAAACCCCCCCGAACCTATAAGGACCCCATAAAAACCCCAAAACCCCATAAAAACCTCCCGACCCTATAACGACCCCATAAGCCCCCCGACCCCATAACGACCCCATAAACACCCCCTGACCCCATAAAGCCCCCCCCGACCCTATAAAACCCCCCTGACCCCATAAAACCCCCCCGAACCTATAAGGACCCCATAAAAACCCCCAAAACCCCATAAAAACCCCAAAACCCTATAAAAACCTCCCGACCCTATAACGACCCCATAAGACCCCATAAAGCCCCCCGACCCTATAGTGACCCCATAAAGCCCCCCGACCCCAAAAAACCCCCCTGACCCCATAAAACCCCCCCGAACCTATAAGGACCCCATAAAAACCCCAAAACCCTATAAAAACCTCCCGACCCTATAACGACCCCATAAGACCCCATAAAGCCCCCCGACCCTATAACGACCCCATAAGCCCCCCGACCCCATAAAGCTCCCCCCGACCCTATAAAACCCCCCCGACCCCATAAAACCCCCCCGAACCTATAGGAACCCTATAAAACCCCCCCGACCCTATAACGACCCCATAAGACCCCATAAAGCCCCCCGACCCTATAACGACCCTATAAGACCCCCGACCCTATAGTGACCCCATAAACGCCCCCCGACCCCATAAAGCTCCCCCCGACCCTATAAAACCCCCCCGACCCTATAGGAACCCCCTAAAAGCCCCCTGACCCTATAACGACCCCATAAGACCCCATAAAGCCCCCCGACCCTATAACGACCCCATAACTCCCCCTGACCCTATAGTGACCCCATAAACACCCCCCGACCCCAAAAACCTCCCCCCGACCCCATAAAACCCCCCTGACCCCATAAAAGCCCCCTGAACCTATAAGGACCCCATAAAAACCCCAAAACCCCATAAAAACCCTAAAACCCTATAAAAACCTCCCGACCCTATAACGACCCCATAAGACCCCATAAAGCCCCCCGACCCCATAACGACCCCATAAAACCCCCCCGACCCCATAAAACCCCCCCGAACCTATAAGGACCCCATAAAACCCCCAAAACCCCATAAAAACCCCAAAACCCTATAAAACCCCCCCGACCCTATAACGACCCTATAAGACCCCATAAAGCCCCCCGACCCTATAACGACCCTATAAGACCCCCGACCCTATAGTGACCCCATAAACACCCCCCTGACCCCATAAAGCCCCCCCGAACCTATAAGGACCCCATAAAACCCCCAAAACCCCATAAAAACACCAAAACCCCATAAAAACCTCCCGACCCTATAACGACCCCGTAAGACCCCATAAAGCCCCCCGACCCCATAACGACCCCATAAAACCCCCCCGACCCTATAAGGACCCCCTAAAAGCCCCCCGACCCTATAAAACCCCAAAACGACCCCATAAGATTTTTCAACCCTAGAGCCTCCCCCTTTAGCCCGATCGACCCCAAAATCGCAGCATTTAACCCCAAAATCCTCCCCATTAACCCCCCTTAACCCCGACCCGCTGACCCCATAGGGACCCCCCCGAAGCCCCCCGACCCTATAAAACCCCAAAACGACCCTAAATGTTCTCATTGCCCTAGAGCCTCCCCCTTTAGCCCGATCGACCCCAAAATCGCAGCATTTAACCCCAAAACCGTCCCGACCAAACCCTATTGACCCCGACCCGCTGACCCCATAGGGACCCCCAGAAGCCCCCCGACCCTATAAAACCCCAAAACGACCCTAAATGTTCCCATAGCCCTAGAACCTCCCCCTTTAGCCCGATCGACCCCAAAATCGCATGAATTAACCCCAAAAACCTCCCCATTAATCCCCCTTAACCCCGACCCGCTGACCCCATAGGGACCCCCCAAAAGCCCCCCGACCCTATAAAACCCCAAAACGACCCTAAATGTTCTCATCGCCCTAGAGCCTCCCCCTTTAGCCCGATCGACCCCAAAATCGCAGCATTTAACCCCAAAACCGTCCCGACCAAACCCTATTGACCCCGACCCGCTGACCCCATAGGGACCCCCTAAAATCCCCCCGACCCTATAAAACCCCAAAACGACCCCAAAAGATCTTTTAGCCGTAGAACCTCCCCCTTTAGCCCGATCGACCCCAAAATCGCATGAATTAACCCCAAAAACCTCCCCATTAACCTCCCTCAACCCCGACCCGCTGACCCCATAGGAACCCCCCAGAAGCCCCCCGACCCTATAACGACCCTATAAGACCCTAAAAGATCTTTTAGCCCTAGAGCCTCCCCCTTTAGCCCGATCGACCCCAAAATCGCAGCATTTAACCCCAAAACCGTCCCGACCAAACCCTATTGACCCCGACCCGCTGACCCCACAGGGACCCCCCCGAAGCCCCCCGACCCTATAACGACCCTATAAGACCCTATAAGAATTTAGGAGCCTAGAGCCTCCCCCTTTAGCCCGATCGACCCCAAAATCGCAGCATTTAACCCCAAAATCCTCCTGACCAAACCCTATTGACCCCGACCCGCTGACCCCACAGGGACCCCCCAAAAGCCCCCCGACCCTATAAAACCCCAAAACGACCCTAAATGTTCTCATCGCCCTAGAACCTCCCCCTTTAGCCCGATCGACCCCAAAATCGCAGCATTTAACCCCAAAAACGTCCCGACCAAACCCTATTGACCCCGACCCGCTGACCCCACGGGGACCCCCCAGAAGCCCCCCGACCCTATAAAACCCCAAAACGACCCTAAATGTTCCCATAGCCCTAGAACCTCCCCTTTAGCCCGATCGGCCCCAAAATCGCAGCATTTAACCCCAAAAACCTCCCCATTAACCCCCCTTAACCCCGACCCGCTGACCCCACAGGGACCCCCCAGAAGCCCCCCGACCCTGTAAGACCCCAAAACGACCCTAAAAGATCTTTTAGCCCTAGAACCTTCCCCTTTAGCCCGATCGACCCCAAAATCGCATGAATTAACCCCAAAACCGTCCCGACCAAACCCTATTGACCCCGACCCGCTGACCCCATAGGGACCCCCCAAAAGCCCCCCGACCCTATAAAACCCCAAAACGACCCCATAAGATTTTTCAACCCTAGAACCTCCCCCTTTAGCCCGATCGACCCCAAAATCGCAGCATTTAACCCCAAAACCGTCCCGACCAAACCCTATTGACCCCGACCCGCTGACCCCACGGGGACCCCCCCGAAGCCCCCCGACCCTATAAAACCCCAAAACGACCCTAAATGTTCCCATAGCCCTAGAGCCTCCCCCTTTAGCCCGATCGACCCCAAAATCGCAGCATTTAACCCCAAAACCGTCCCCACCAAACCCTATTGACCCCGACCCGCTGACCCCACAGGGACCCCCCAAAAGCCCCCGACCCTATAAAACCCCAAAACGACCCTAAATGTTCCCATAGCCCTAGAACCTCCCCCTTTAGCCCGATCAGCCCCAAAATCGCAGCATTTAACCCCAAAAACCTCCCCATTAACCCCCCTTAACCCCGACCCGCTGACCCCATAGGGACCCCCCAAAAGCCCCCCGACCCTATAAAACCCCAAAACGACCCTAAAAGATCTTTTAGCCCTAGAACCTCCCCCTTTAGCCCGATCGACCCCAAAATCGCATGAATTAACCCCAAAACCGTCCCGACCAAACCCTATTGACCCCGACCCGCTGACCCCATAGGGACCCCCCCAAAAGCCCCCCGACCCTATAAAACCCCAAAACGACCCCATAAGATTTTTCAACCCTAGAACCTCCCCCTTTAGCCCGATCGACCCCAAAATCGCAGCATTTAACCCCAAAACCGTCCCGACCAAACCCTATTGACCCCGACCCGCTGACCCCACGGGGACCCCCCCCGAAGCCCCCCGACCCTATAAAACCCCAAAACGACCCTAAATGTTCCCATAGCCCTAGAGCCTCCCCCTTTAGCCCGATCGACCCAAAATCGCAGCATTTAACCCCAAAACCGTCCCCACCAAACCCTATTGACCCCGACCCGCTGACCCCACAGGGACCCCCCAAAAGCCCCCCGACCCTATAAAACCCCAAAACGACCCTAAATGTTCCCATAGCCCTAGAACCTCCCCTTTAGCCCGATCAGCCCCAAAATCGCAGCATTTAACCCCAAAAACCTCCCCATTAACCCCCCTTAACCCCGACCCGCTGACCCCATAGGGACCCCCCAAAAGCCCCCCGACCCTATAAAACCCCAAAACGACCCTAAAAGATCTTTTAGCCCTAGAACCTCCCCCTTTAGCCCGATCGACCCCAAAATCGCATGAATTAACCCCAAAAACCTCCCCATTAACCCCCCTTAACCCCGACCCGCTGACCCCATAGGGACCCCCCAAAAGCCCCCGACCCTATAAAACCCCAAAACGACCCTAAATGTTCCCAAAGCCCTAGAACCTCCCCCTTTAGCCCGATCGACCCCAAAATCGCAGCATTTAACCCCAAAACCGTCCCCACCAAACCCTATTGACCCCGACCCGCTGACCCCACAGGGACCCCCCCAAAAGCCCCCCGACCCTATAAAACCCCAAAACGACCCTAAATGTTCTCATAGCCCTAGAACCTCCCCCTTTAGCCCGATCGACCCCAAAATTGCATGAATTAACCCCAAAACCGTCCCGACCAAACCCTATTGACCCCGACCCGCTGACCCCACAGGGACCCCCCAAAAGCCCCCCGACCCTATAAAACCCCAAAACGACCCCAAAAGATTTTTCAACCCTAGAACCTCCCCCTTTAGCCCGATCGACCCCAAAATCGCAGCATTTAACCCCAAAAACCTCCCCATTAACCCCCCTTAACCCCGACCCGCTGACCCCACGGGGACCCCCCAAAAACCCCCCGACCCTATAACGACCCTATAAGACCCTAAAAGATCTTTTAGCCCTAGAACCTCCCCCTTTAGCCCGATCGACCCCAAAATCGCAGCATTTCACCCCAAACCCCCCCCGACCAAACCCTATTGACCCCGACCCGCTGACCCCATAGGGACCCCCCCAAAAGCCCCCCGACCCTATAAAACCCCAAAACGACCCTAAAAGATCTTTTAGCTCTAGAGCCCTCCCCCTTTAGCCCGATCGACCCCAAAATCGCAGCATTTAACCCCAAAACCGTCCCGACAAACCCTATTGACCCCGACCCGCTGACCCCATGGGGACCCCCCAGAAGCCCCCCGACCCTATAACGGCCCTATAAGACCCTAAAAGATCTTTTAGCCCTAGAACCTCCCCCTTTAGCCCGATCGACCCCAAAATCGCATGAATTAACCCCAAAACCGTCCCCACCAAACCCTATTGACCCCGACCCGCTGACCCCATAGGGACCCCCCCGAAGCCCCCCGACCCTATAAGGACCCCGTAAGCCCCCCACTCACACCAGGAGCTGCCGTCTGTGGGGTCGCAGCGCACGGCGGCCTCGGCCTGGGCCAGCCCCTCCTGCAGGGACCCCCCCCCGGCGGAGCGCCATGGAGAGGAGGCGGTGGGCTTCGGGGTCATCGCACTTTGGGGGGAAAAAGGGGGAAAATGGGAAAAGTGGAAAAGGGGGGGAAATAAAAAAGGGGAAAAAGAAAAAAGGGGAAAAAGAAAAAATGGGAAAAAAAAACAAAAATGGGAAAAAAAAGAAAAAAGGGAAAAAAAACAATGGAAAAAAAACGCAAAAAAAAAACAAAAAAGGGAAAAAAAAACAAAAAAGGGAAAAAGAAGAAAAAAGGGAAAAAAAAGAAAAAAGGAAAAAAATGGAAAAAAAACAAAAAAGGGAAAAAAACAAAAAAGGGAAAAAAAAGAAAAAAGGGGAAAAAAACAAAAAGGGAAAAAACTAAAAAGGGGAAAAAAAAGGGAAAAAAAAATAAAAAGGGAAAAAAACAAAAAGGGGAAAAAAAACAAAAAGGGGAAAAAATAAAAAAATGGTAAAAAAGAAAAAGGGGAAAAAAACACAAAATAACAAAAAAGGAAAAAAAAGAAAAAAAGGGGAAAAAAACAAAAAAGGGAAAAAAAAACAAAAAAAGGGAAAAAAAACAAAAAAAGGAAAAAAAACAAAAAAGGGAAAATATAAAAAAAAGGAAAAAAAAAAAGGGAAAAAAAACAACAAAAATGGGAAAAAAAACAAAAAAGGAAAAAAAGGAAAACGGGAAAAAAAAAACGGGAAAAAAACAAAAAAGGGGAAAAAAAAGGGAAAAAAAACAAAAAGGGAAAAAAAACAAAAAAAAAGAAAAAAACAAAAATGGGAAAAAAAGGAAAAAAAATAAAAGAAGGAAAAAAAATAAAAAAAGGGAAGGAAAACAAAAACGGGAAAAAAAAAACAAAAAAGGGGAAAAAAAATGGGAAAAAAAAAACGAAAGAAAACAAATCCCCTAAATCCACCCCAAATCCACTGCAAATGACTCCAAATCCACCCCAAATGACCCTAAATCCCCCAAATCTACCCCAAATGATCCCGAATCCGCCCCGAATCCACCCAAATGACCCTAAATCCCCTAAATCCACCCCAAGTCCACCCCGAATCCACCCTAAATAGCCCCAAATCCCCCAAATCCCCCCCAAATCCACCCCAAATGACTCCAAATCCACCCCAAAAGACCCCAAATCCACACCAAATCCCCCCAAATTCCCTAAATCCACCCCAAATTGACCCCAAATCCACCCCAAATGACCCCAAATGAGCCCCAAATGACCCAAATCCCCCAAATCCACCCTAAATCCACCCCAAATGACCCTAAATCCCCTAAATCCACCCCATATCCCCCCATAGTGACCCCATAACCCCCAATATTGACCCTATAACCCCAATATCAACCCTATAACCCCTAAACCGACCCTATAACCCCCCAAATGCCCCCCAAATCCCCCTATAACCCCCCATACTGACCCTATAACCCCTTATATCAACCCTATAACCCCAAAATCGACCCTAAAACCCCTCTTTTTGACCCCATAACCCCCGATATAACCCCAAAATCTCCCCCAAATCCCCTATAGGACCCCACTCACATGCGCCAGCGCCCCCTGGCAGCACTTGGTGGCCCCGCTGATGTCCCCGTGGCTCCATCGCGCCTCCCCCAGGCGGGTCCATGCGGGCGCCAGCCCCACAAATACCCCAGGGACCCCACTGCGACCCCATAACCCCTGATACTGACCCTATAACACCCCATACTGACCCTATAACCCCTGATATTGATCCTATAACCCCTCTTATTGACCCTATAAACCCTAATACTGACCCTATAACCCCTGAAACTGACCCTATAACCCCCAAATTGACCCTATAACCCCTAAACCAACCCTATAACCCCCCATAGTGACCCTATAACCCCTGATATTGATCCTATAACCCCCAATATTGACCCTATAACCCCTAAACCGACCCTATAATGCCCCATATTGACCCTATAACCCCCGATATTGATCCTATAACCCCCGATATGAACCCTATAACCCCTAAACCAACCCTGTAACACCCCAATATTGACCCTATAACCCCAAAATTGACCCTATAACCCCTCTTATTGACCCTAAACCCCCTCTTTTTGACCCCATAACCCCTGATATCGACCCTATAACCCCTCGTACTGACCCTATAACCCCCAATATTGACCCTATAACCCCTAAATCAACCCTATAGCCTCCCATACTGACCCCATAACCCCTGATATCGACCCTAAAACCCCCAATATCGACCCTATAACCCAAAAGTGATCCTTTAACCCCTGATATTGACCCTATAAGACCCCATACTGACCCTATAACCCCCAATAATGACCCTATAACCCCTTTAATCGACCCTAAAACCCCAATATTGACCCCATAACCCTTGATATTGACCCCATAACCCCTGATATCGACCCTATAACCCCCAATATTGACCCTATAACCCCAAAATCGACCCTAAATCCCCTCTTTTTGACCCCATAACCCCTGATATTGACCCCATAACCCCTAAACCGACCCTATAATGCCCCATAATGACCCCATAACCCGTGATATCGACCCCATAACCTCTTACATTGACCCTATAACCCCTAAATTGACCCCATAACCCCTGACACTGACCCTTTAACCCCTCTTATTGACCCCATAACCCCTGATATGGACCCTATAACCCCAAAATCGACCCTAAACCCCCAATATTGACCCTATAACCCCCAATATTGACCCTATAACCCCTGATACTCACCCTATAACCCCTTGTATTGATCCTATAACCTTGAAACCAACCCTATAACCCCTGATATCGACCCTATAACCCCTAAATTGACCCTAAAAGCCCCCATACTGACCCTATAACCCCCCAAATCCCCCCCAAATCCCGCTATAAGCCCCCATAGTGACCCCATAACCCCCGATATTGATCCTATAACCCCCAATATTGACCCTATAACCCCTAAACCAACCCCATAACCCCCTGATATCGACCCTATAACTGCTGATATCGACCCTATAACCCCCAATATCGACCCTAAACCCCCTCTTTTTGACCCTATAACCCCCAATATTGACCCTATAACCCCTGATATCGACCCTAAACCCCCTCTTTTTGACCCTAAAACCCCAAAATCGACCCCAAACCCCCACTCACATGCGCCAGCGCCCCCTGGCAGCACTTGGTGGCCCCGCTGATGTCCCCGTGGCTCCATCGCGCCTCCCCCAGGCGGGTCCATGCGGGCGCCAGCCCCACAAATACCCCCAGGGACCCCACTGCGACCCCACAACCCCTAAACTGACCCCAGAACCCCTGATACTGACCCTATAACCACTAATATTGATCCTATAACCCCTGATAGTGACCCTATAACCCCTGAACTGACCCCAGAACCCCTGATATTGATCCTATAACCCCTCTTATTGACCCTATAACCCCTGATATTGACCCTATAACCCCAAAATCAACCCTATAACCCCCAATATCGATCCCATAACCCCTGATATCGACCCTATAACCCCAAAATCGACCCTAAACCCCCTCTTTTTGACCCTATATCCCCTCTTTTTGACCCTATAACCCCTGATATTGACCCCATAACCCATGATATCGACCCTATAACCCCCAAATTGACCCTATAATGGCTCTTATTGACCCTATAACCCCTGATATCGACCCTAAACCCCCTCTTTTTGACCCTATATCCCCTCTTTTTGACCCTATAAACCCCAATATCGACCCTATAACCCCCCAAATCCCCCCCAAATCCCCCTATAACCCCTGATATTGATCCTATAACCCCTAAATTGACCCTATAACCCCTCTTATTGACCCTATAACCCCCAATATCGACCCTATAACCCCAAAATCAACCCGAAAACCCCTCTTTTTGACCCCATATGCCCTGATATCGACCCCATAACCCCTGATATTGACCCCATAACCCCTAAATCGATCCTATAACACCCCATACTCACCCCATAACCCCTGATATTGACCCTATAACCCCCAAATTGACCCTATAATGGCTCTTATTGACCCTATAACCCTTCAAATTGACCCTATAACCACTAATATTGACACTATAACCCCAAAATCGACCCTATAACCCCCCCATACTGACCCTATAACCCCCCATACTGACCCTATAACCCCCAATACTGATCCTATTACCCCAATATTGACCCCATAACCCCTTACATCGACCCTATAACCCCTAAACTGACCCTAAAACCCCCCAAATCCCCCCCAGATCCCCTCTAACCCCCTACTCACATGCGCCAGCGCCCCCTGGAAGCACTTTGTGGCCCCGCTGATGTCCCCGTGGCTCCATCGCGCCTCCCCCAGGCGGGTCCATGCGGGCGCCAGCCCCACAAATACCCCCAGGGACCCCACTGCGACCCCATAACCCCTGATACTGACCCTATAACACCCCATACTGACCCTATAACCCCTGATATTGATCCTATAACCCCTCTTATTGACCCTATAAACCCTAATACTGACCCTATAACCCCTGAAACTGACCCTATAACCCCCAAATTGACCCTATAACCCCTAAACCAACCCTATAACCCCCCCATAGTGACCCTATAACCCCTGATATTGATCCTATAACCCCCAATATTGACCCTATAACCCCTAAACCGACCCTATAATGCCCCATATTGACCCTATAACCCCCGATATTGATCCTATAACCCCCGATATGAACCCTATAACCCCTAAACCAACCTGTAACACCCCAATATTGACCCTATAACCCCAAAATTGACCCTATAACCCCTCTTATTGACCCTAAACCCCCTCTTTTTGACCCCATAACCCTGATATCGACCCTATAACCCCTCGTACTGACCCTATAACCCCCAATATTGACCCTATAACCCCTAAATCAACCCTATAGCCTCCCATACTGACCCCATAACCCCTGATATCGACCCTAAAACCCCCAATATCGACCCTATAACCCCAAAAGTGATCCTTTAACCCCTGATATTGACCCTATAAGACCCCATACTGACCCTATAACCCCCAATAATGACCCTATAACCCCTTTAATCGACCCTAAAACCCCAATATTGACCCCATAACCCTTGATATTGACCCATAACCCCTGATATCGACCCTATAACCCCAATATTGACCCTATAACCCCAAAATCGACCCTAAATCCCCTCTTTTTGACCCCATAACCCCTGATATTGACCCCATAACCCCTAAACCGACCCTATAATGCCCCATAATGACCCCATAACCCGTGATATCGACCCCATAACCTCTTACATTGACCCTATAACCCCTAAATTGACCCCATAACCCCTGACACTGACCCTTTAACCCCTCTTATTGACCCCATAACCCCTGATATGGACCCTATAACCCCAAAATCGACCCTAAACCCCCAATATTGACCCTATAACCCCCAATATTGACCCTATAACCCCTGATACTCACCCTATAACCCCTTGTATTGATCCTATAACCTTGAAACCAACCCTATAACCCCTGATATCGACCCTATAACCCCTAAATTGACCCTAAAAGCCCCCATACTGACCCTATAACCCCCCAAATCCCCCCCAAATCCCGCTATAAGCCCCCATAGTGACCCCATAACCCCCGATATTGATCCTATAACCCCCAATATTGACCCTATAACCCCTAAACCAACCCCATAACCCCTGATATCGACCCTATAACTGCTGATATCGACCCTATAACCCCCAATATCGACCCTAAACCCCCTCTTTTTGACCCTATAACCCCCAATATTGACCCTATAACCCCTGATATCGACCCTAAACCCCCTCTTTTTGACCCTAAAACCCCAAAATCGACCCCAAACCCCCACTCACATGCGCCAGCGCCCCCTGGCAGCACTTGGTGGCCCCGCTGATGTCCCCGTGGCTCCATCGCGCCTCCCCCAGGCGGGTCCATGCGGGCGCCAGCCCCACAAATACCCCCAGGGACCCCACTGCGACCCCACAACCCCTAAACTGACCCCAGAACCCCTGATACTGACCCTATAACCACTAATATTGATCCTATAACCCCTGATAGTGACCCTATAACCCCTGAACTGACCCCAGAACCCCTGATATTGATCCTATAACCCCTCTTATTGACCCTATAACCCCTGATATTGACCCTATAACCCCAAAATCAACCCTATAACCCCCAATATCGATCCCATAACCCCTGATATCGACCCTATAACCCCAAAATCGACCCTAAACCCCCTCTTTTTGACCCTATATCCCCTCTTTTTGACCCTATAACCCCTGATATTGACCCCATAACCCATGATATCGACCCTATAACCCCCAAATTGACCCTATAATGGCTCTTATTGACCCTATAACCCCTGATATCGACCCTAAACCCCCTCTTTTTGACCCTATATCCCCTCTTTTTGACCCTATAAACCCCAATATCGACCCTATAACCCCCCAAATCCCCCCCAAATCCCCCTATAACCCCTGATATTGATCCTATAACCCCTAAATTGACCCTATAACCCCTCTTATTGACCCTATAACCCCCAATATCGACCCTATAACCCCAAAATCAACCCGAAAACCCCTCTTTTTGACCCCATATGCCCTGATATCGACCCCATAACCCCTGATATTGACCCCATAACCCCTAAATCGATCCTATAACACCCCATACTCACCCATAACCCCTGATATTGACCCTATAACCCCCAAATTGACCCTATAATGGCTCTTATTGACCCTATAACCCTTCAAATTGACCCTATAACCACTAATATTGACACTATAACCCCAAAATCGACCCTATAACCCCCCATACTGACCCTATAACCCCCCATACTGACCCTATAACCCCCAATACTGATCCTATTACCCCCAATATTGACCCCATAACCCCTTACATCGACCCTATAACCCCTAAACTGACCCTAAAACCCCCCAAATCCCCCCAGATCCCCTCTAACCCCCTACTCACATGCGCCAGCGCCCCCTGGAAGCACTTTGTGGCCCCGCTGATGTCCCCGTGGCTCCATCGCGCCTCCCCCAGGCGGGTCCATGCGGGCGCCAGCCCCACAAATACCCCCAGGGACCCCACTGCGACCCCATAACCCCTGATACTGACCCTATAACACCCCATACTGACCCTATAACCCCTGATATTGATCCTATAACCCCTCTTATTGACCCTATAAACCCTAATACTGACCCTATAACCCCTGAAACTGACCCTATAACCCCCAAATTGACCCTATAACCCCTAAACCAACCCTATAACCCCCCATAGTGACCCTATAACCCCTGATATTGATCCTATAACCCCCAATATTGACCCTATAACCCCTAAACCGACCCTATAATGCCCCATATTGACCCTATAACCCCCGATATTGATCCTATAACCCCCGATATGAACCCTATAACCCCTAAACCAACCCTGTAACACCCCAATATTGACCCTATAACCCCAAAATTGACCCTATAACCCCTCTTATTGACCCTAAACCCCCTCTTTTTGACCCCATAACCCCTGATATCGACCCTATAACCCCTCGTACTGACCCTATAACCCCCAATATTGACCCTATAACCCTAAATCAACCCTATAGCCTCCCATACTGACCCCATAACCCCTGATATCGACCCTAAAACCCCCAATATCGACCCTATAACCCCAAAAGTGATCCTTTAACCCCTGATATTGACCCTATAAGACCCCATACTGACCCTATAACCCCCAATAATGACCCTATAACCCCTTTAATCGACCCTAAAACCCCAATATTGACCCCATAACCCTTGATATTGACCCCATAACCCCTGATATCGACCCTATAACCCCCAATATTGACCCTATAACCCCAAAATCGACCCTAAATCCCCTCTTTTTGACCCCATAACCCCTGATATTGACCCCATAACCCCTAAACCGACCCTATAATGCCCCATAATGACCCCATAACCCGTGATATCGACCCCATAACCTCTTACATTGACCCTATAACCCCTAAATTGACCCCATAACCCCTGACACTGACCCTTTAACCCCTCTTATTGACCCCATAACCCCTGATATGGACCCTATAACCCCAAAATCGACCCTAAACCCCCAATATTGACCCTATAACCCCCAATATTGACCCTATAACCCCTGATACTCACCCTATAACCCCTTGTATTGATCCTATAACCTTGAAACCAACCCTATAACCCCTGATATCGACCCTATAACCCCTAAATTGACCCTAAAAGCCCCCATACTGACCCTATAACCCCCCAAATCCCCCCCAAATCCCGCTATAAGCCCCCATAGTGACCCCATAACCCCCGATATTGATCCTATAACCCCCAATATTGACCCTATAACCCCTAAACCAACCCCATAACCCCTGATATCGACCCTATAACTGCTGATATCGACCCTATAACCCCCAATATCGACCCTAAACCCCCTCTTTTTGACCCTATAACCCCCAATATTGACCCTATAACCCCTGATATCGACCCTAAACCCCCTCTTTTTGACCCTAAAACCCCAAAATCGACCCCAAACCCCCCACTCACATGCGCCAGCGCCCCCTGGCAGCACTTGGTGGCCCCGCTGATGTCCCCGTGGCTCCATCGCGCCTCCCCCAGGCGGGTCCATGCGGGCGCCAGCCCCACAAATACCCCCAGGGACCCCACTGCGACCCCACAACCCCTAAACTGACCCCAGAACCCCTGATACTGACCACTATAACCACTAATATTGATCCTATAACCCCTGATAGTGACCCTATAACCCCTGAACTGACCCCAGAACCCCTGATATTGATCCTATAACCCCTCTTATTGACCCTATAACCCCTGATATTGACCCTATAACCCCAAAATCAACCCTATAACCCCCAATATCGATCCCATAACCCCTGATATCGACCCTATAACCCCAAAATCGACCCTAAACCCCCTCTTTTTGACCCTATATCCCCTCTTTTTGACCCTATAACCCCTGATATTGACCCATAACCCATGATATCGACCCTATAACCCCCAAATTGACCCTATAATGGCTCTTATTGACCCTATAACCCCTGATATCGACCCTAAACCCCCTCTTTTTGACCCTATATCCCCTCTTTTTGACCCTATAAACCCCAATATCGACCCTATAACCCCCCAAATCCCCCCAAATCCCCCTATAACCCCTGATATTGATCCTATAACCCCTAAATTGACCCTATAACCCCTCTTATTGACCCTATAACCCCCAATATCGACCCTATAACCCCAAAATCAACCCGAAAACCCCTCTTTTTGACCCCATATGCCCTGATATCGACCCCATAACCCCTGATATTGACCCCATAACCCCTAAATCGATCCTATAACACCCCATACTCACCCATAACCCCTGATATTGACCCTATAACCCCCAAATTGACCCTATAATGGCTCTTATTGACCCTATAACCCTTCAAATTGACCCTATAACCACTAATATTGACACTATAACCCCAAATCGACCCTATAACCCCCCATACTGACCCTATAACCCCCCATACTGACCCTATAACCCCCAATACTGATCCTATTACCCCCAATATTGACCCCATAACCCCTTACATCGACCCTATAACCCCTAAACTGACCCTAAAACCCCCCAAATCCCCCCCAGATCCCCTCTAACCCCCTACTCACATGCGCCAGCGCCCCCCTGGAAGCACTTTGTGGCCCCGCTGATGTCCCCGTGGCTCCATCGCGCCTCCCCCAGGCGGGTCCATGCGGGCGCCAGCCCCACAAATACCCCCAGGGACCCCACTGCGACCCCATAACCCCTGATACTGACCCTATAACACCCCATACTGACCCTATAACCCCTGATATTGATCCTATAACCCCTCTTATTGACCCGTATGAAACCCTAATACTGACCCTATAACCCCTGAAACTGACCCTATAACCCCCAAATTGACCCTATAACCCCTAAACCAACCCTATAACCCCCATAGTGACCCTATAACCCCTGATATTGATCCTATAACCCCCAATATTGACCCTATAACCCCTAAACCGACCCTATAATGCCCCATATTGACCCTATAACCCCCGATATTGATCCTATAACCCCCGATATGAACCCTATAACCCCTAAACCAACCCTGTAACACCCCAATATTGACCCTATAACCCCAAAATTGACCCTATAACCCCTCTTATTGACCCTAAACCCCCTCTTTTTGACCCCATAACCCCTGATATCGACCCTATAACCCCTCGTACTGACCCTATAACCCCCAATATTGACCCTATAACCCCTAAATCAACCCTATAGCCTCCCATACTGACCCCATAACCCCTGATATCGACCCTAAAACCCCCAATATCGACCCTATAACCCCAAAAGTGATCCTTTAACCCCTGATATTGACCCTATAAGACCCCATACTGACCCTATAACCCCCAATAATGACCCTATAACCCCTTTAATCGACCCTAAAACCCCCAATATTGACCCCATAACCCTTGATATTGACCCATAACCCCTGATATCGACCCTATAACCCCCAATATTGACCCTATAACCCCAAAATCGACCCTAAATCCCCTCTTTTTGACCCCATAACCCCTGATATTGACCCCATAACCCCTAAACCGACCCTATAATGCCCCATAATGACCCCATAACCCGTGATATCGACCCCATAACCTCTTACATTGACCCTATAACCCCTAAATTGACCCCATAACCCCTGACACTGACCCTTTAACCCCTCTTATTGACCCATAACCCCTGATATGGACCCTATAACCCCAAAATCGACCCCTAAACCCCCAATATTGACCCTATAACCCCCAATATTGACCCTATAACCCCTGATACTCACCCTATAACCCCTTGTATTGATCCTATAACCTTGAAACCAACCCTATAACCCCTGATATCGACCCTATAACCCCTAAATTGACCCTAAAAGCCCCCATACTGACCCTATAACCCCCCAAATCCCCCCCAAATCCCGCTATAAGCCCCCATAGTGACCCCATAACCCCCGATATTGATCCTATAACCCCCAATATTGACCCTATAACCCCTAAACCAACCCCATAACCCCTGATATCGACCCTATAACTGCTGATATCGACCCTATAACCCCCAATATCGACCCTAAACCCCCTCTTTTTGACCCTATAACCCCCAATATTGACCCTATAACCCCTGATATCGACCCTAAACCCCCTCTTTTTGACCCTAAAACCCCAAAATCGACCCCAAACCCCCACTCACATGCGCCAGCGCCCCCTGGCAGCACTTGGTGGCCCCGCTGATGTCCCCGTGGCTCCATCGCGCCTCCCCCAGGCGGGTCCATGCGGGCGCCAGCCCCACAAATACCCCCAGGGACCCCACTGCGACCCCACAACCCCTAAACTGACCCCAGAACCCCTGATACTGACCCTATAACCACTAATATTGATCCTATAACCCCTGATAGTGACCCTATAACCCCTGAACTGACCCCAGAACCCCTGATATTGATCCTATAACCCCTCTTATTGACCCTATAACCCCTGATATTGACCCTATAACCCCAAAATCAACCCTATAACCCCCAATATCGATCCCATAACCCCTGATATCGACCCTATAACCCCAAAATCGACCCTAAACCCCCTCTTTTTGACCCTATATCCCCTCTTTTTGACCCTATAACCCCTGATATTGACCCCATAACCCATGATATCGACCCTATAACCCCCAAATTGACCCTATAATGGCTCTTATTGACCCTATAACCCCTGATATCGACCCTAAACCCCCTCTTTTTGACCCTATATCCCCTCTTTTTGACCCTATAAACCCCAATATCGACCCTATAACCCCCCAAATCCCCCCCAAATCCCCCTATAACCCCTGATATTGATCCTATAACCCCTAAATTGACCCTATAACCCCTCTTATTGACCCTATAACCCCCCAATATCGACCCTATAACCCCAAAATCAACCCGAAAACCCCTCTTTTTGACCCCATATGCCCTGATATCGACCCCATAACCCCTGATATTGACCCCATAACCCCTAAATCGATCCTATAACACCCCATACTCACCCCATAACCCCTGATATTGACCCTATAACCCCCAAATTGACCCTATAATGGCTCTTATTGACCCTATAACCCTTCAAATTGACCCTATAACCACTAATATTGACACTATAACCCCAAAATCGACCCTATAACCCCCCATACTGACCTATAACCCCCCATACTGACCCTATAACCCCCAATACTGATCCTATTACCCCCAATATTGACCCCATAACCCCTTACATCGACCCTATAACCCCTAAACTGACCCTAAAACCCCCCAAATCCCCCCCAGATCCCCTCTAACCCCCTACTCACATGCGCCAGCGCCCCCTGGAAGCACTTTGTGGCCCCGCTGATGTCCCCGTGGCTCCATCGCGCCTCCCCCAGGCGGGTCCATGCGGGCGCCAGCCCCACAAATACCCCCAGGGACCCCACTGCGACCCCATAACCCCTGATACTGACCCTATAACACCCCATACTGACCCTATAACCCCTGATATTGATCCTATAACCCCTCTTATTGACCCTATAAACCCTAATACTGACCCTATAACCCCTGAAACTGACCCTATAACCCCCAAATTGACCCTATAACCCCTAAACCAACCCTATAACCCCCCATAGTGACCCTATAACCCCTGATATTGATCCTATAACCCCCAATATTGACCCTATAACCCCTAAACCGACCCTATAATGCCCCATATTGACCCTATAACCCCCGATATTGATCCTATAACCCCCGATATGAACCCTATAACCCCTAAACCAACCCTGTAACACCCCAATATTGACCCTATAACCCCAAAATTGACCCTATAACCCCTCTTATTGACCCTAAACCCCCTCTTTTTGACCCCATAACCCCTGATATCGACCCTATAACCCCTCGTACTGACCCTATAACCCCCAATATTGACCCTATAACCCCTAAATCAACCCTATAGCCTCCCATACTGACCCATAACCCCTGATATCGACCCTAAAACCCCCAATATCGACCCTATAACCCCAAAAGTGATCCTTTAACCCCTGATATTGACCCTATAAGACCCCATACTGACCCTATAACCCCCAATAATGACCCTATAACCCCTTTAATCGACCCTAAAACCCCAATATTGACCCCATAACCCTTGATATTGACCCCATAACCCCTGATATCGACCCTATAACCCCCAATATTGACCCTATAACCCCAAAATCGACCCTAAATCCCCTCTTTTTGACCCCATAACCCCTGATATTGACCCCATAACCCCTAAACCGACCCTATAATGCCCCATAATGACCCCATAACCCGTGATATCGACCCCATAACCTCTTACATTGACCCTATAACCCCTAAATTGACCCCATAACCCCTGACACTGACCCTTTAACCCCTCTTATTGACCCCATAACCCCTGATATGGACCCTATAACCCCAAAATCGACCCTAAACCCCCAATATTGACCCTATAACCCCCAATATTGACCCTATAACCCCTGATACTCACCCTATAACCCCTTGTATTGATCCTATAACCTTGAAACCAACCCTATAACCCTGATATCGACCCTATAACCCCTAAATTGACCCTAAAAGCCCCCATACTGACCCTATAACCCCCCAAATCCCCCCCAAATCCCGCTATAAGCCCCCATAGTGACCCCATAACCCCCGATATTGATCCTATAACCCCCAATATTGACCCTATAACCCCTAAACCAACCCCATAACCCCTGATATCGACCCTATAACTGCTGATATCGACCCTATAACCCCCAATATCGACCCTAAACCCCCTCTTTTTGACCCTATAACCCCCAATATTGACCCTATAACCCCTGATATCGACCCTAAACCCCCTCTTTTTGACCCTAAAACCCCAAAATCGACCCCAAACCCCCACTCACATGCGCCAGCGCCCCCTGGCAGCACTTGGTGGCCCCGCTGATGTCCCCGTGGCTCCATCGCGCCTCCCCCAGGCGGGTCCATGCGGGCGCCAGCCCCACAAATACCCCCAGGGACCCCACTGCGACCCCACAACCCCTAAACTGACCCCAGAACCCCTGATACTGACCCTATAACCACTAATATTGATCCTATAACCCCTGATAGTGACCCTATAACCCCTGAACTGACCCCAGAACCCCTGATATTGATCCTATAACCCCTCTTATTGACCCTATAACCCCTGATATTGACCCTATAACCCCAAAATCAACCCTATAACCCCCAATATCGATCCCATAACCCCTGATATCGACCCTATAACCCCAAAATCGACCCTAAACCCCCTCTTTTTGACCCTATATCCCCTCTTTTTGACCCTATAACCCCTGATATTGACCCCATAACCCATGATATCGACCCTATAACCCCCAAATTGACCCTATAATGGCTCTTATTGACCCTATAACCCCTGATATCGACCCTAAACCCCCTCTTTTTGACCCTATATCCCCTCTTTTTGACCCTATAAACCCCAATATCGACCCTATAACCCCCCAAATCCCCCCCAAATCCCCCTATAACCCCTGATATTGATCCTATAACCCCTAAATTGACCCTATAACCCCTCTTATTGACCCTATAACCCCCAATATCGACCCTATAACCCCAAAATCAACCCGAAAACCCCTCTTTTTGACCCCATATGCCCTGATATCGACCCCATAACCCCTGATATTGACCCCATAACCCCTAAATCGATCCTATAACACCCCATACTCACCCCATAACCCCTGATATTGACCCTATAACCCCCAAATTGACCCTATAATGGCTCTTATTGACCCTATAACCCTTCAAATTGACCCTATAACCACTAATATTGACACTATAACCCCAAAATCGACCCTATAACCCCCCATACTGACCCTATAACCCCCCATACTGACCCTATAACCCCCAATACTGATCCTATTACCCCCAATATTGACCCCATAACCCCTTACATCGACCCTATAACCCCTAAACTGACCCTAAAACCCCCCAAATCCCCCCCAGATCCCCTCTAACCCCCTACTCACATGCGCCAGCGCCCCTGGAAGCACTTTGTCGCCCCCGTGATGTCCCCGTGGCTCCATCGCGCCTCCCCCAGGCGGGTCCATGCGGGCGCCAGCCCCACAAATACCCCCAGGGACCCCACTGCGACCCCATAACCCCTGATACTGACCCTATAACCACTAATATTGATCCTATAACCCCTGATATTGAACCTATAACCCCTGGTATCAACCCTATAACCCCCAATATTGACCCTATAAGAACCCATACTCACCCTATAACCCCTAAACTGACCCCATAACCCCCGATATTGATCCTATAACCCCTGATACTGACCCCATAAGCCCTGATATTGACCCTATAACCCATTATATTGATCCTATAACCCCAAAATCAGCCCTATAACCCCCAATATTGACCCTATAACCCCTGATATTGATCCTATAACACCCCATAGTGACCCTATAACCCATCATATTGATCCTATAACCCCTGTTATTGACCCTATAACCCCTGATACTGACCCCATAAGCCCAATATTGACCCTATAACCCTTCTTATTGACCCTATAACCCCTTTAATCGATCCTATAACCCCTAAATTGACCCTATAACCCCCCATAATGACCCTATAACCCCTGATACTGACCCCATAACCCTTGATATTGACCCTATAACCCATCATATTGACCCTATAACCCCAAAATCGACCCTATAACCACCAAAATTGACCCTACAACCCCTCTTTTTGACCCTTTAACCCCTCTTTTTGACCCTATAACCCTTAACATCGACCCTATAACCCCCTAAATTGACCCTATATCCCCAAAATCGACCCTATAACCACCAAAATTGACCCTACAACCCCTCTTTTTGACCCTTTAACCCCTCTTTTTGACCCTATAACCCTTAACATCAACCCTATAACCCCCAATATTGACCCTATAACCCCAAAATCGACCCTAAATCCCCTCTTTTTGACCCCATAACCCCTGATATTGACCCTATAACCCCCAATAATGACCCTATAACCCCAAAATCGACCCTATAACCCTTCATACTCACCCTATAACCCCTGATACTGACCCCATAACCCCTTGTATTGATCCTATAACCCCAAAATCGACCCTAAACCCCCTCTTTTTGACACCATAACCCCTGATATCAACCCCATAACCCCTGATACTGACCCTATAACCCCCCAAATCCCCCCCAAATCCCCCTATAACCCCTGATATCGACCCTAAACCCTATATTGACCCTATAACCCCCAATATTGACCCCTATAACCCCAAAATCGACCCTAAACCCCCTCTTTTTGACCCCATAACCCCTCATATTGACCCTATAACCCCTGATATTGATGCTATAACCCCTAAATTGACCCTAAACCTCCTCTTTTTGACCCTTTAACCCCCCCAAAGTGACCCCATAACCCCTGATATCGACCCCATAACTCCCGATATAACCCCAAAATCTCCCCCAAATCCCCTCTAACCCCCCACTCACATGCGCCAGCGCCCCCTGGAAGCACTTGGTGGCCCCCGTGATGTCCCCGTGGCTCCATCGCGCCTCCCCCAGGCGGGTCCATGCGGGCGCCAGCCCCGGCTGCAGCTTCAGGGCCCTGCCCAGCGCCGCCTCCGCCCTCCCCCGGCCCCCCGGGGCCGCCTCCAGCGCCCGCGCCCGCAGCAGCAGCGCCCGGCCCCGGGACTGCGGGGACACTGAGGGGGCGGGGCTTCAAAAAAGGGGGCGGGGCTTAAAGGGGCGGGGCTTATGGAAAGGGGGCGGGGCTTAAAGGGAGGGGGCGGGGCTTAATATGGGGGTGGGGCTTAATGGAGGGGGCGGGGCTTAATGGAGGTGGGTGGGGTCTAATAGGGGGCGTGGCCTAATGGAAGGGGCGTGGCTTAAAGGGGGCGTGGCTTAATGTTGGGGCGGGGCTTACGGGGAGGGGCGGGGCCTGGGAGGTCTATGGGGGGATTTGGGGGGATTTTGGGGGGGATGTGGGGGGATTTTGGGGGATTTTGGGGGGGATTTTCGGGGATTTGGGGGGATTTTGCGGGAGTTTGGGGGGGATTGGGGGGATTTTGGGGGATTTTGGGGGGGATTTCGGGGGGATTTTGGGGGATTTGCGGGGGATTTTGGGGCAATTTGGTGGGATTTGGGGAGATTTGGGGGATTTTGGGGGATTTGCGAGGGATTTTGGG
>NW_027076322.1:0-154068 GCF_963932015.1 Anas acuta | reverse complement strand
CCTGGCAGTCGACTGAAAACTCGTGCCCCAGAAAATGCGTTACAAGCCTAATTCGCCCATCCAAAAGTGCCCCCAGAGGAAGGCTTTGGGTACAACTGAACTCCCCAGGGGAGCCTTTATGCAGCCCCACATGCAACTGGACCCTCCGGGTTCACTCTTTCACCGCAAGCCTAAATATAGCCCTCGGCGCAATGGGAGAAGACTGAAAAAGCGGGCCTCAGAAAACGCATTGCGATTCCCCTTGGACCATCCAAAAGTGCTCCCAAAGGAAGGCTTTGGGTACAACTGGACTCCCCAGGGGAGCCTTAACGCAGCCCCACATGCAACTGGACCCTCCGTATTCGCTCTTTCACAGCAACCCTAAATATAGCCCTGGCCCGCCTGGCAGTCGACTGAAAACTCGGGCCACAGAAAATGTATGAAAAGCCTAATTCGCCCATCCAAAAGTGCCCCCAGAGGAAGGCTTTGGGTACAACTGAACTCCCCAGGGGAGCCTTAACGCAGCCCCACATGCAACTGGACCCTCCGTGTTTGCTCTTTACAGCAACCCTAAATATAACCCTAGCCAGCATGGCAGAAGACTGAAAACTCGGGCTCCAGAAAATGCGTTTCAAGCCCCATTCACCCATCCAGAAGTGCCCCCAAAGGAAGGCTTTGGGTACAACTGAACTCCCCAGGGGAGACTTTATGCAGCCCCACATGCAGCTGGACCCTCCGGGTTCACTCTTTCACCGCAAGCCTAAATATAGCCCTCGGCGCAATGGGAGAAGACTGAAAAAGCGGGCCTCAGAAAACACATTGCGATTCCCCTTGGACCATCCAAAAGTGCTCCCAAAGGAAGGCTTTGGGTACAACTGGACTCCCCAGGGGAGCCTTAACGCAGCCCCACATGCAACTGGACCCTCCGTATTCGCTCTTTCACAGCAACCCTAAATATAGCCCTGGCCCGCCTGGCAGTCGACTGAAAACTCGGGCCCCAGAAAATGCGTTAAAAGCCTAATTCGCCCATCCAAAAGTGCCCCCAGAGGAAGGCTTTGGGTACAAGTGAACTCCCCAGGGGAGCCTTAACGCAGCCCCACATGCAACTGGACCCTCCGTATTCGCTCTTTCACAGCAACCCTAAATATAGCCCTGGCCCGCCTGGCAGTCGACTGAAAACTCGGGCCCCGAAAATGCGTTAAAAGCCTAATTCGCCCATCCAAAAGTGCCCCCAGAGGAAGGCTTTGGGTACAACTGAACTCCCCAGGGGAGCCTTTACGCAGCCCCACATGGAACTGGACCTTCCGTGTTTGCCCTTTACAGCAACCCTAAATATAACCCTAGCCAGCATGGCAGAAGACTGAAAACTCGGGCTCCAGAAAATGCGTTTCAAGCCCCATTCACCCATCCAGAAGTGCCCCCAAAGGAAGGCTTTGGGTACAACTGAACTCCCCAGGGGAGCCTTTATGCAGCCCCACATGCAACTGGACCCTCCTTGTTCACTGTTTACGAGCAACCCTAAATATACCCCTAGCCACCATGGCAGAAGACTGAAAACTCGGGCTCCAGAAAATGCGTTTCAAGCCCCATTCACCCATCCAGAAGTGCCCCCAAAGGAAGGCTCTGGGTACAAGTGAACTCCCCAGGCGAGCCTTTATGCAGCCCCACATGCAACTGGACCCTCCGGGTTCACTCTTTCACCGCAAGCCTAAATATAGCCCTAGCACGCCTGGCAGTCGACTGAAAGCTCGGGCCACAGAAAATGTGTTACGAGCCCCATTCGCCCATCCAAAAGTGCCCCCAATGAAGGCTTTGGGTACATCTGAACTCCCCAGGGGAGCCTTTACGCAGCCCCACATGCAACTGGACCCTCCGTGTTCGCTCTTTACAGCAACACTAAATATAACCCTAGCCAGCATGGCAGAAGACTGAAAACTCGGGCTCCAGAAAATGCGTTTCAAGCCCCATTCACCCATCCAGAAGTGCCCCCAAAGGAAGGCTTTGGGTACAACTGAACTCCCCAGGGGAGACTTTATGCAGCCCCACATGCAACTGGACCCTCCGGGTTCACTCTTTCACCGCAAGCCTAAATATAGCCCTCGGCGCAATGGGAGAAGACTGAAAAAGCGGGCCTCAGAAAACACATTGCGATTCCCCTTGGACCATCCAAAAGTGCCCCCAAAGGAAGGCTTTGGGTACAACTGGACTCCCAGGGGAGCCTTAACGCAGCCCCACATGCAACTGGACCCTCCGTATTCGCTCTTTCACAGCAACCCTAAATATAGCCCTGGCCCGCCTGGCAGTCGACTGAAAACTCGGGCTCCAGAAAATGCGTTTAAACCCAATTCACCCATCCAGAAGTGCCCCCAAAGGAAGGCTCTGGGTACAAGTGAACTCCCCAGGCGAGCCTTTATGCAGCCCCACATGCAACTGGACCCTCCGGGTTCACTCTTTCACCGCAAGCCTAAATATAGCCCTAGCACGCCTGGCAGTCGACTGAAAGCTCGGGCCACAGAAAATGTGTTACGAGCCCCATTCGCCCATCCAAAAGTGCCCCCAATGAAGGCTTTGGGTACATCTGAACTCCCCAGGGGAGCCTTTACGCAGCCCCACATGCAACTGGACCCTCCGTGTTCGCTCTTTACAGCAACACTAAATATAACCCTAGCCAGCATGGCAGAAGACTGAAAACTCGGGCTCCAGAAAATGCGTTTCAAGCCCCATTCACCCATCCAGAAGTGCCCCCAGAGGAAGGCTTTGGGTACATCTGAACTCCCCAGGGGAGCCTTTACGCAGCCCCACATGCAACTGGACCCTCCGTGTTCACTCTTTACAGCAACCCTAAATATAACCCTAGCCACCATGGCAGAAGACTGAAAACTCGGGCCACAAAAAAAGCGTTTCAAGCCCCTTTCGCCCATCCAGAAGTGCCCCCAAAGGAAGGCTTTGGGTACAAGTGAACTCCCCAGGGGAGCCTATACGCAGCCCCACATGCAACTGGACCCTCCTTGTTCACTGTTTATGAGCAACCCTAAATATACCCCTAGCCACCATGGCAGAAGACTGAAAACTCGGGCTCCAGAAAATGCGTTTCAAGCCCCATTCACCCATCCAGAAGTGCCCCCAAAGGAAGGCTTTGGGTACAAGTGAACTCCCCAGGGGAGCCTTTATGCAGGCCCATACGAAACTGGACCCCCCGTGTTCGCTGTTTACAAGCAACCCTAAATATAACACTAGCCAGCATGGCAGAAAACTGAAAACTCGGGCCCCAGAAAATGCGTTAAAAGCCTAATTCGCCCATCCAAAAGTGCCCCCAGAGGAAGGCTTTGGGTACAACTGAACTCCCCAGGGGAGCCTTTATGCAGCCCCACATGCAACTGGACCCTCCTTGTTCACTGTTTACGAGCAACCCTAAATATACCCCTAGCCACCATGGCAGAAGACTGAAAACTAGGGCTCAAGAAAATGCATTAAAAGCCTAATTCGCCCATCCAGAACTGCCCCCAGAGGAAGGCTTTGGGTACAACTGAACTCCCCAGGGGAGCCTATACGCAGCCCCACATGCAACTGGACCCTCCGTATTCGCTCTTTCACAGCAACCCTAAATATAGCCCTGGCCCGCCTGGCAGTCGACTGAAAACTCGGGCTCCAGAAAATGCGTTTAAACCCAATTCACCCATCCAGAAGTGCCCCCAAAGGAAGGCTCTGGGTACAAGTGAACTCCCCAGGCGAGCCTTTATGCAGCCCCACATGCAACTGGACCCTCCGGGTTCACTCTTTCACCGCAAGCCTAAATATAGCCCTAGCACGCCTGGCAGTCGACTGAAAGCTCGGGCCACAGAAAATGTGTTACGAGCCCCATTCGCCCATCCAAAAGTGCCCCCAATGAAGGCTTTGGGTACATCTGAACTCCCCAGGGGAGCCTTTACGCAGCCCCACATGCAACTGGACCCTCCGTGTTCGCTCTTTACAGCAACACTAAATATAACCCTAGCCAGCATGGCAGAAGACTGAAAACTCGGGCTCCAGAAAATGCGTTTCAAGCCCCATTCACCCATCCAGAAGTGCCCCCAGAGGAAGGCTTTGGGTACATCTGAACTCCCCAGGGGAGCCTTTACGCAGCCCCACATGCAACTGGACCCTCCGTGTTCACTCTTTACAGCAACCCTAAATATAACCCTAGCCACCATGGCAGAAGACTGAAAACTCGGGCCACAAAAAAAGCGTTTCAAGCCCCTTTCGCCCATCCAGAAGTGCCCCCAAAGGAAGGCTTTGGGTACAAGTGAACTCCCCAGGGGAGCCTATACGCAGCCCCACATGCAACTGGACCCTCCTTGTTCACTGTTTATGAGCAACCCTAAATATACCCCTAGCCACCATGGCAGAAGACTGAAAACTCGGGCTCCAGAAAATGCGTTTCAAGCCCCATTCACCCATCCAGAAGTGCCCCCAAAGGAAGGCTTTGGGTACAAGTGAACTCCCCAGGGGAGCCTTTATGCAGGCCCATACGAAACTGGACCCCCCGTGTTCGCTGTTTACAAGCAACCCTAAATATAACACTAGCCAGCATGGCAGAAAACTGAAAACTCGGGCCCCAGAAAATGCGTTAAAAGCCTAATTCGCCCATCCAAAAGTGCCCCCAGAGGAAGGCTTTGGGTACAACTGAACTCCCCAGGGGAGCCTTTATGCAGCCCCACATGCAACTGGACCCTCCTTGTTCACTGTTTACGAGCAACCCTAAATATACCCCTAGCCACCATGGCAGAAGACTGAAAACTAGGGCTCAAGAAAATGCATTAAAAGCCTAATTCGCCCATCCAGAACTGCCCCCAGAGGAAGGCTTTGGGTACAACTGAACTCCCCAGGGGAGCCTTTATGCAGCCCCACATGCAACTGGACCCTCCGGGTTCACTCTTTCACCGCAAGTCTAAATATAGCCCTAGCACGCCTGGCAGTCGACTGAAAGCTCTGGCCACAGAAAATATGTTACGAGCCCCATTCGCCCATCCAAAAGTGCCCCCAAAGGAAGGCTTTGGGTACATCTGAACTCCCCAGGGGAGCCTTTACGCAGCCCCACATGCAACTGGACCCTCCGTATTCGCTCTTTACAGCAACCCTAAATATAACCCTAGCCAGCATGGCAGAAGACTGAAAACTCGGGCCACAGAAAAAGCGTTTCAAGCCCTTTTGGCCCATCCAAAAGTGCCCCGAAAGGAAGGCTTTGGGTACAACTGAACTCCCCAGGGGAGCCTTTATGCAGGCCCATACGCAACTGGACCCCCCGTGTTCGCTGTTTACAAGCAACCCTAAATATAACACTAGCCAGCATGGCAGAAAACTGAAAACTCGGGCCCCAGAAAATGCGTTAAAAGCCTAATTCGCCCATCCAAAAGTGCCCCCAGAGGAAGGCTTTGGGTACAACTGAACTCCCCAGGGGAGCCTTTATGCAGCCCCACATGCAACTGGACCCTCCTTGTTCACTGTTTACGAGCAACCCTAAATATACCCCTAGCCACCATGGCAGAAGACTGAAAACTAGGGCTCCAGAAAATGCATTAAAAGCCTAATTCGCCCATCCAGAACTGCCCCCAGAGGAAGGCTTTGGGTACAACTGAACTCCCCAGGGGAGCCTTTATGCAGCCCCACATGCAACTGGACCCTCCGGGTTCACTCTTTCACAGCAACCCTAAATATAGCCCTCGGCGCAATGGGAGAAGACTGAAAAAGCGGGCCCCAGAAAACGCATTGCGATTCCCCTTGGACCATCCAAAAGTGCACCTAAAGGAAATCTTTGGGTACAACTGGACTCCCCAGGGGAGCCTTAACGCAGCCCCACATGCAACTGGACCCTCCGTGTTCGCTCTTTACAGCAACCCTAAATATAACCCTAGCCAGCATGGCAGAAGACTGAAAACTCCGTCCCCAGAAAAAGCGTTTCAAGCCCCTTTCGCCCATCCAGAAGTGCCCCCAAAGGAAGGCTTTGGGTACAAGTGAACTCCCCAGGGGAGCCTTTATGCAGCCCCACATGCAACTGGACCCTCCGTATTCGCTCTTTCACAGCAACCCTAAATATAGCCCTGGCCCGCCTGGCAGTCGACTGAAAAATCGGGCCCCAGAAAACTTGCTACAAGCCCCATTTGACCATCCAAAAGTGCCCCCAAAGGAAGGCTTTGGGTACAACTGAACTCCCCAGGGGAGCCTTTATGCAGCCCCACATGCAACTGGACCCTCCGGGTTCACTCTTTCACAGCAACCCTAAATATAGCCCTGGCCCGCCTGGCAGTCGACTGAAAACTCGGGCCCCAGAAAATGCGTTAAAAGCCTAATTCACCCATCCAAAAGTGCCCCCAGAGGAAGGCTTTGGGTACAAGTGAACTCCCCGGGGAGCCTTTACGCAGCCCCACATGCAACTGGACCCTCCTTGTTCACTGTTTACGAGCAACCCTAAATATACCTCTAGCCAGCATGGCAGACGACTGAAAAATCGGGCCCCAGAAAACGTGCTACAAGCCCCATTTGACCATCCAGAAGTGCTCCCAAAGGAAGGCTTTGGGTACAAGTGAACTCCCCAGGCGAGCCTTTATGCAGCCCCACATGCAACTGGACCCTCCGGGGTCACTCTTTCACCGCAAGCTTAAATATAGCCCTAGCACGCCTGGCAGTCGACTGAAAGCTCGGGCCACAGAAAATGTGTTACGAGCCCCATTCGCCCATCCAAAAGTGCCCCCAAAGGAAGGCTTTGGGTACATCTGAACTCCCCAGGGGAGCCTTTACGCAGCCCCACATGCAACTGGACCCTCCGTGTTCGCTCTTTACAGCAACCCTAAATATAACCCTAGCCAGCATGGCAGAAGACTGAAAACTCGGGCCACAGAAAACGTGCTACAAGCCCCATTCGACCATCCAGAAGTGCCCCCAGAGGAAGGCTTTGGGTACAAGTGAAATCCCCAGGGGAGCCTTTATGCAGGCCCATACGCAACTGGACCCCCCGTGTTCGCTGTTTACAAGCAACCCTAAATATAACACTAGCCAGCATGGCAGAAAACTGAAAACTCGGGCCACAGAAAAAGCGTTTCAAGCCCCTTTCGCCCATCCAGAAGTGCCCCCAAAGGAAGGCTTTGGGTACAACTGAACTCCCCAGGGGAGCCTTAAAGCAGCCCCACATGCAACTGGACCCTCAGTATTCGCTCTTTCACAGCAACCCTAAATATAGCCCTGGCCCGCCTGCCAGTCGACTGAAAACCCCGGCCCCAGAAAAACTGTTAAAAGCCTAATTCGCCCATCCAAAAGTGCCCCCAGAGGAAGGCTTTGGGTACAAGTGAACTCCCCAGGGGAGCCTTTATGCAGCCCCACATGCAACTGGACCCTCCTTGTTCACTGTTTACGAGCAACCCTAAATATAACCCTAGCCAGCATGGCAGAAGACTGAAAACTCGGGCTCCAGAAAATGCGTTTCAAGCCCCATTCACCCATCCAGAAGGGCCCCAAAGGAAGGCTTTGGGTACAAGTGAACTCCCCAGGGGAGTCTTTACGCAGCCCCACATGCAACTGGACCCTCCGTGTTCGCTCTTTACAGCAACCCTAAATATAACCCTAGCCAGCATGGCAGAAGACTGAAAATTCGGGCCACAGAAAAAGCGTTTCAAGCCCCTTTCGCCCATCCAGAAGTGCCCCCAAAGGAAGGCTTTGGGTACAAGTGAACTCCCCAGGGGAGCCTTTATGCAGCCCCACATGCAACTGGACCCTACGTGTTCGCTCTTTCACAGCAACCCTAAATATAACCCTGGCCCGCATGGCAGACGACTGAAAAATCGGGCCCCAGAAAACGTGCTACAAGCCCCATTTGACCATCCAAAAGTGCCCCCAAAGGAAGGCTTTGGGTACAACTGAACTCCCCAGGGGAGCCTTTATGCAGGCCCATACGCAACTGGACCCCCCGTGTTCGCTGTTTACAAGCAACCCTAAATATAACACTAGCCAGCATGGCAGAAAACTGAAAAATCGGGCCACAGAAAAAGCGTTTCAAGCCCCATTCACCCATCCAGAAGTGCCCCCAAAGGAAGGCTTTGGGTACAACTGAACTCCCCAGGGGAGCCTTTATGCAGGCCCACATGCAACTGGACCGTCCGGGTTCACTCTTTCACAGCAACCCTAAATATAGCCCTGGCCCGCCTGGCAGTCGACTGAAAAGTCGGGCCCCAGAAAACGTGTTGAAAGCCTAATTCGCCCATCCAAAGGTGCCCCCAGAGGAAGGCTTTGGGTACAAGTGAACTCCCCAGGGGAGCCTTTACGCAGCCCCACATGCAACTGGACCCTCCGTGTTCGCTCTTTACAGCAACCCTAAATATAACCCTAGCCAGCATGGCAGAAGACTGAAAACTCGGGCTACAGAAAAAGCGTTTCAAGCCCCATTCACCCATCCAAAAGTGCCCCGAAAGGAAGGCTTTGGGTACAAGTGAACTCCCCAGGGGAGCCTTTATGCAGCCCCACATGCAACTGGACCCTCCGGGTTCACTCTTTCACAGCAACCCTAAATATAGCCCTCGGCGCAATGGGAGAAGACTGAAAAAGCGGGCCCCAGAAAACGCATTGTGATTCCCCTTGGACCATCCAAAAGTGCCCCTAAAGGAAATATTTGGGTACAACTGGACTCCCCAGGGGAGCCTTAACGCAGCCCCACATGCAACTGGACCCTCCGTGTTCGCTCTTTACAGCAACCCTAAATATAACCCTAGCCAGCATGGCAGAAGACTGAAAACTCGGGCCCCAGAAAAAGCGTTTCAAGCCCCTTTCGCCCATCCAGAAGTGCCCCCAAAGGAAGGCTTTGGGTACAAGTGAACTCCCCAGGGGAGCCTTTATGCAGCCCCACATGCAACTGGACCCTCCGTATTCGCTCTTTCACAGCAACCCTAAATATACCCCTGGCCCGCCTGGCAGTCGACTGAAAACTCGGGCCCCCGAAAATGCGTTAAAAGCCTAATTCGCCCATCCAAAAGTGCCCCCAAAAGAAGGCTTTGGGTACATCTGAACTCCCCAGGGGAGCCTTTACGCAGCCCCACATGCAACTGGACCCTCCGTTTTCACTCTTTACAGCAACCCTAAATATAACCCTAGCCAGCATGGCAGAAGACTGAAAACTCGGGCCACAGAAAAAGCGTTTCAAGCCCCTTTCGCCCATCCAGAAGTGCCCCCAAAGGAACCTTTGGGTACAAGTGAACTCCCCAGGGGAGCCTTTATGCAGCCCCACATGCAACTGGACCCTCCGGGTTCACTCTTTCACCGCAAGCCTAAATATAGCCCTCGGCGCAATGGGAGAAGACTGAAAAAGCGGGCCTCATAAAACGCATTGCGATTCCCATTGGACCATCCAAAAGTGCTCCCAAAGGAAGGCTTTGGGTACAACTGGACTCCCCAGGGGAGCCTTTACGCAGCCCCACATGCAACTGGACCCTCCGGGTTCACTCTTTCACAGAAACCCTAAATATAGCCCTGGCCCGCCTGGCAGTCGACTGAAAACTCGGGCCCGAGAAAATGCATTAAAACCCTAATTCGCAGATCCAAAAGTGCCCCCAAAGGAAGGCTTTGGGTACAAGTGAACTCCCCAGGGGAGCCTTTATGCAGCCCCACATGCAACTGGACCCTCCGGGTTCACTCTTTCACAGCAACCCTAAATATAGCCCTGGCCCGCCTGGCAGTCGACTGAAAACTCCGGCCACAGAAAATGCTTTAAAAGCCTAATCCGCCCATCCAAAAGTGCCCCCAAAGGAAGGCTTTGGGTACAACTGGACTCCCCAGGGGAGACTTAACGCAGCCCCACATGCAACTGGACCCTCCGTATTCGCTCTTTCACAGCAACCCTAAATATAGCCCTGGCCCGCCTGGCAGACGACTGAAAAATCGGGCCCCAGAAAACTTGATACAAGCCCCATTTGACCATCCAAAAGTGCCCCCAAAGGAAGGCTTTGGGTACAACTGAACTCCCCAGGGGAGCCTTTATGCAGGCCCATACGCAACTGGACCCCCGTGTTCGCTGTTTACAAGCAACCCTAAATATAACACTAGCCAGAATGGCAGAAAACTGAAAACTCGGGCCACAGAAAAAGCGTTTCAAGCCCCATTCACCCATCCAGAAGTGCCCCCAAAGGAAGGCTTTGGGTACAACTGAACTCCCCAGGGGAGCCTTTATGCAGCCCCACATGCAACTGGACCCTCCGGGTTCACTCTTTCACAGCAACCCTAAATATAGCCCTGGCCCGCCTGGCAGTCGACTGAAAACTCGGGCCCCAGAAAATGCGTTAAAAGCCTAATTCGCCCATCCAAAAGTGCCCCCAGAGGAAGGCTTTGGGTACAAGTGAACTCCACAGGGGAGCCTTTACGCAGCCCCACATGCAACTGGACCCTCCTTGTTCACTGTTTACGAGCAACCCTAAATATACCCCTAGCCAGCATGGCAGACGACTGAAAAATCGGGCCACAGAAAACGTGCTACAAGCCCCATTTGACCATCCAGAAGTGCTCCCAAAGGAAGGCTTTGGGTACAAGTGAACTCCCCAGGCGAGCCTTTATGCAGCCCCACATGCAACTGGACCCTCCGGGGTCACTCTTTCACCGAAAGCTTAAATATAGCCCTAGCACGCCTGGCAGTCGACTGAAAGCTCGGGCCACAGAAAATGTGTTACGAGCCCCATTCGCCAACCAAAAGTGCCCCCAAAGGAAGGCTTTGGGTACATCTGAACTCCCCAGGGGAGCCTTTACGCAGCCCCACATGCAACTGGACCCTCCGTGTTCGCTCTTTACAGCAACCCTAAATATAACCCTAGCCAGCATGGCAGAAGACTGAAAACTCGGGCCACAGAAAACGTGCTACAAGCCCCATTCGACCATCCAGAAGTGCCCCCAGAGGAAGGCTTTGGGTACAAGTGAAATCCCCAGGGGAGCCTTTATGCAGGCCCATACGCAACTGGACCCCCCGTGTTCGCTGTTTACAAGCAACCCTAAATATAACACTAGCCAGCATGGCAGAAAACTGAAAACTCGGGCCACAGAAAAAGCGTTTCAAGCCCCTTTCGCCCATCCAGAAGTGCCCCCAAAGGAAGGCTTTGGGTACAACTGAACTCCCCAGGGGAGCCTTAAAGCAGCCCCACATGCAACTGGACCCTCCGTATTCGCTCTTTCACAGCAACCCTAAATATAGCCCTGGCCCGCCTGCCAGTCGACTGAAAACCCCGGCCCCAGAAAATGCTTTAAAAGCCTAATTCGCCCATCCAAAAGTGCCCCCAGAGGAAGGCTTTGGGTACAAGTGAACTCCCCAGGGGAGCCTTTATGCAGCCCCACATGCAACTGGACCCTCCTTGTTCACTGTTTACGAGCAACCCTAAATATAACCCTAGCCAGCATGGCAGAAGACTGAAAACTCGGGCTCCAGAAAATGCGTTTCAAGCCCCATTCACCCATCCAGAAGGGCCCCAAAGGAAGGCTTTGGGTACAAGTGAACTCCCCAGGGGAGCCTTTATGCAGCCCCACATGCAACTGGACCCTCCGGGTTCACTCTTTCACCGCAACCCTAAATATAGCCCTCGGCGCAATGGGAGAAGACTGAAAAAGCGGGCCTCAGAAAACGCATTGCGATTCCCCTTGGACCATCCAAAAGTGCTCCCAAAGGAAGGCTTTGGGTACAACTGGACTCCCCAGGGGAGCCTTAACGCAGCCCCACATGCAACTGGACCCTCCGGGTTCACTCTTTCACCGCAAGCCTAAATATAACCCTAGCACGCCTTGCAGTTGACTGAAAGCTCGGGGCACAGAAAATGTGTTACGAGCCCCATTCGCCCATCCAAAAGTGCCCCCAAAGGAAGGCTTTGGGTACATCTGAACTCCCCAGGGGAGCCTTTACGCAGCCCTACATGCAACTGGACCCTCCGTGTTCGCTCTTTACAGCAACCCTAAATATAACCCTAGCCAGCATGGCAGAAGACTGAAAACTCAGGCCACAGAAAAAGCGTTTCAAGCCATTTTCGCCCATCCAAAAGTGCCCCCAAAGGAAGGCTTTGGGTACAAGTGAACTCCCCAGGGGAGACTTTATGCAGCCGCACATGCAACTGGACCCTCCGTATTCGCTCTTTCACAGCAACCCTAAATATATCCCTGGCCCGCATGGCAGACGACTGAAAAATCGGGCCCCAGAAAACGTGCTACAAGCCCCATTTGAACATCCAAAAGTGCCACCAAAGGAAGGCTTTGGGTACATCTGAACTCCCCAGGGGAGACTTTATGCAGGCCCATACGCAACTGGACCCCCGTGTTCGCTGTTTACAAGCAACCCTAAATATAACACTAGCCAGCATGGCAGAAAACTGAAAACTCGGGCCACAGAAAAAGCGTTTCAAGCCCCATTCACCCATCCAGAAGTGCCCCCAAAGGAAGGCTTTGGGTACAAGTGAACTCCCCAGGGGAGCCTTTATGCAGCCCCACATGCAACTGGACTCTCCTTGTTCACTGTTTACGAGCAACCCTAAATATAACCCTAGCCACCATGGCAGATGACTGAAAACTCGGGCTCCAGAAAATGCGTTTCAAGCCCCATTCGCCCATCCAGAAGTGCCCCCAAAGGAAGGCTTTGGGTACAACTGAACTCCCGAGGGGACCTTAACGCAGCCCCACATGCAACTGGACCCTCCGGGTTCACTCTTTCACCGCAAGCCTAAATGTAGCCCTCGTCGCAATGGGAGAAGACTGAAAAAGCGGGCCTCAGAAAACGCATTGCGATTCCCATTGGACCATCCAAAAGTGCCCCCAAAGGAAGGCTTTGGGTACAACTGGACTCCCCAGGGGAGCCTTAACGCAGCCCCACATGCAACTGGACCCTCTGTATTCGCTCTTTCACAGCAACCCTAAATATAGCCCTGGCCCGCCTGGCAGTCGACTGAAAACTCGGGCCACAGAAAATGCATTAAAAGCCTAATTCGCCCATCCAAAAGTGCCCCCAGAGGAAGGCTTTGGGTACAACTGAACTCCCCAGGGGAGCCTTTATGCAGGCCCACATGCAACTGGACCGTCCGGGTTCACTCTTTCACAGCAACCCTAAATATAGCCCTGGCCCGCCTGGCAGTCGACTGAAAAGTCGGGCCCCAGAAAACGTGTTGAAAGCCTAATTCGCCCATACAAAGGTGCCCCCAGAGGAAGGCTTTGGGTACAAGTGAACTCCCCAGGGGAGCCTTTATGCAGCCCCACATGCAACTGGACCCTCCTTGTTCACTGTTTACGAGCAACCCTAAATGTACCCCTAGCCACCATGGCAGAAGACTGAAAACTCGGGCTCCAGAAAATGTGTTTCAAGAAGCATTCACCCATCCAGAAGTGCCCCCAAAGGAAGGCTTTGGGTACAACTGAACTCCCCAGGGCAGCCTTTATGCAGCCCCACATGCAACTGGACCCTCCAGGTTCACTCTTTCACCGCAAGCCTAAATATAGCCCTAGCACGCCTGGCAGTCGACTGAAAGCTCGTGCCACAGAAAATGTGTTACGAGCCCCATTCGCCCATCCAAAAGTGCCCCCAAAGGAAGGCTTTGGGTACATCTGAACTCCCCAGGGGACCTTTACGCAGCCCCACATGCAACTGGACCCTCCGTGTTCGCTCTTTACAGCAACCCTAAATATAACCCTAACCAGCATAGCAGAAGACTGAAAACTCGGGCCACAGAAAAAGCGTTTCAAGCCCCATTCGCCCATCCAGAAGTGCCCCCAAAGGAAGGCTTTGGGTACAACTGAACTCCCCAGGGGAGCCTTTATGCAGCCCCACATGCAACTGGACCCTCCGGGTTCACTCTTTCACAGCAACCCTAAATATAGCCCTAGCCCGCCTGGCAGTCGACTGAAAACTCGGGCCCCAGAAAATGCGTTAAAAGCCTAATTCGCCCATCCAAAAGTGCCCCCAGAGGAAGGCTTTGGGTACAACTGAACTCCCCAGGGGAGCCTTTATGCAGCCCCACATGCAACTGGACCCTCCGGGTTCACTCTTTCTCCGCAAGCGTAAATATAGCCCTAGCACGCCTGGCAGTCGACTGAAAGCTCGGGCCACAGAAAATGTGTTACGAGCCCCATTCGCCCATCCAAAAGTGCCCCCAAAGGAAGGCTTTGGGTACATCTGAACTCCCCAGGGGAGCCTTTACGCAGCCCCACATGCAACTGGACCCTCCGTGTTCGCTCTTTACAGCAACCCTAAATATAACCCTAGCCAGCATGGCAGAAGACTGAAAACTCGGGCCACAGAAAAAGCGTTTCAAGCCCCATTCACCCATCCAGAAGTGCCCCCAAAGGAAGGCTTTGGGTACAAGTGAACTCCCCAGGGGAGCCTTTATGCAGCTCCACATGCAACTGGACCCTCCGGGTTCACTCTTTCACAACAACCCTAAATATAACCCTGGCCCGCCTGGCAGTCGACTGAAAACTCGGGCCCCAGAAAATGCGTTAAAAGCCTAATTCGCCCATCCAAAAGTGCCCCCAGAGGAAGGATTTGGGTACAAGTGAACTCCCTAGGGGAGCCTTTACGCAGCCCCACATGCAACTGGACCCTCCTTGTTCACTGTTTACGAGCAACCCTAAATATACCCCTAGCCACCATGGCAGAAGACTGAAAACTCGGGCTCCAGAAAATGCGTTTCAAGCCCCATTCACCCATCCAGAAGTGCCCCCAAAGGAAGGCTTTGGGTACAACTGAACTCCCCAGGGGAGCCTTTATGCAGCCCCACATGCAACTGGACCCTCCGGGTTCACTCTTTCACCGCAAGCCTAAATATAGACCTAGCACGTATGGCAGTCGACTGGAAGCTAGGGCCACAGAAAATGTGTTACGAACCCCATTCGCCCATTCAAACGTGCCCCCAAAGGAAGGCTTTGGGTACATCTGAACTCCCCAGGGGAGCCTTTACGCAGCCCCACATGCAACTGGACCCTCCGTGTTCGCTCTTTACAGCAACCCTAAATATAACCCTAGCCAGCATGGCAGAAGACTGAAAATTCGGGCCCCAGAAAAAGCGTTTCAAGCCCCTTTCGCCCATCCAGAAGTGCACCCAAAGGAAGGCTTTGGGTACAAGTGAACTCCCCAGGGGAGCCTTTATGCAGCCCCACATGCAACTGGACCCTCCGTATTCGCTCTTTCACAGCAACCCTAAATATAGCCCTGGCCCGCCTGGCAGTCGACTGAAAACTCGGGCCCCCGAAAATGCGATAAAAGCCTAATTCGCCCATCCAAAAGTGCCCCCAGAGGAAGGCTTTGGGTACAAGTGAACTCCCCAGGGGAGCCTTAACGCAGCCCCACATGCAACGGGACCCTCCAGGTTCACTCTTTCACAGCAACCCTAAATATACCCCTCGGCGCACTGGGAGAAGACTGAAAAAGCGGGCCTCAGAAAACGCATTGCGATTCCCCTTGGACCATCCAAAAGTGCCCCCAAAAAAAGGCTTTGGGTACAACTGGAATCCCCAGGGGAGCCTTAACGCAGCCCCACATGCAACTGGACCCTCCGTATTCGCTCTTTCACAGCAACCCTAAATATAGCCCTGGCCCGCCTGGCAGTCGACTGAAAACTCGGGGCACAAATAATGCATTAAAAGCCTAATTCGCACATCCAAAAGTGCCCCCAGAGGAAGGCTTTGGGTACAACTGAACTCCCCAGGGGAGCCTTTACGCAGCCCTACATGCAACTGGACCCTCCGGGTTCGCTCTTTACAGCAACCCTAAATATAACCCTAGCCAGCATGGCAGAAGACTGAAAACTCGGGCCACAGAAAAAGCGTTTCAAGCCCCTTTCGCCCATCCAGAAGTGCCCCCAAAGGAAGGCTTTGGGTACATCTGAACTCCCCAGGGGAGCCTTTACGCAGCCCCACATGCAACTGGACCCTCCTTGTTCACTGTTTACGAGCAACCCTAAATATTCCCCTAGCCACCATGGCAGAAGACTGAAAACTCGGGCTCCAGAAAATGCGTTTCAAGCCCCATTCACTCATCCAGAAGTGCCCCCAAAGGAAGGCTTTGGGTACAACTGAACTCCCCAGGGGAGCCTTAACGCAGCCCCACATGCAACTGGACCCTCCGGGTTCACTCTTTCACCGCAAGCCTAAATATAGCCCTAGCACGCCTGGCAGTCGACTGAAAGCCCGGGCCCCAAAAAATGCATTAAAAGCCTAATTTGCCCATCCAAAAGTGCCCCCAGAGGAAGGCTTTGGGTACAAGTGAACTCCCCAGGGGAGCCTTTACGCAGCCCCACATGCAACTGGACCCTCCTTGTTCACTGTTTACGAGGAACACTAAATATACCCCTAGCCACCATGGCAGAAGACTGAAAACTCGGGCCACAGAAAAAGCGTTTCAAGCCCCATTTACCCATCCAGAAGTGCCCCCAAAGGAAGGCTTTGGGTACAACTGAACTCCCCAGGGGAGCCTTTACGCAGCCCCACATGCAACTGGACCCTACGTGTTCGCTTTTTACAGCAACCCTAAATATAACCCTAGCCAGCATGGCAGAAGACTGAAAACTCGGGCCCCAGAAAAAGCGTTTCAAGCCCCATTTACCCATCCAAAAGTGCCCCGAAAGGAAGGCTTTGGGTACATCTGAACTCCCCAGGGGAGCCTTTATGCAGCCCCACATGCAACTGGACCCTCCGGGTTCGCTCTTTACAGCAACCCTAAATATAACCCTAGCCAGCATGGCAGAAGACTGAAAACTCGGGCCACAGAAAAAGCGTTTCAAGCCCCTTTCGCCCATCCAGAAGTGCCCCCAAAGGAAGGCTTTGGGTACAACTGATCTCCCGAGGGGAGCCTTTATGCAGGCCCATACGCAACTGGACCCCCCGTGTTCGCTGTTTACAAGCAACCCTAATTATAACACTAGCTAGCAGGGCAGAAAACTGAAAACTGGGGCCACAGAAAAAGCGTTTCAAGCCCCATTCACCCATCCAGAAGTGCCCCCAAAGGAAGGCTTTGGGTACAAGTGAACTCCCCAGGGGAGCCTTTATGCAGCCCCACATGCAACTGGACCCTCCGGGTTCACTCTTTCACAACAACCCTAAATATAGCCCTGGCCCTCCTGGCAGTCGACTGAAAACTCGGGCCCCAGAAAATGCGTTAAAAGCCTAATTCGCCCATCCAAACGTGCCCCCAGAGGAAGGCTTTGGGTACAAGTGAACTCCCTAGGGGAGCCTTTACGCAGCCCCACATGCAACTGGACCCTCCTTGTTCACTGTTTACGAGCAACCCTAAATACACCCCTAGCCACCATGGCAGAAGACTGAAAACTCGGGCTCCAGAAAATGCGTTTCAAGCCCCATTCACCCATCCAGAAGTGCCCCCAAAGGAAGGCTTTGGGTACAAGTGAACTCCCCAGGGGAGCCTTTATGCAGCCCCACATGCAACTGGACCCTCCGGGTTAACTCTTTCACCGCAAGCCTAAATAAAGACCTAGCACGCCTGGCAGTCGACTGAAAGCTCGGGCCACAGAAAATGTGTTACGAAACCCATTCGCCCATCCAAACGTGCCCCCAAAGGAAGGCTTTGGGTACATCTGAACTCCCCAGGGGAGCCTTTACGCAGCCCCACATGCAACTGGACCCTCCGTGTTCGCTCTTTACAGCAACCCTAAATATAACCCTAGCCAGCATGGCAGAAGACTGAAAACTCGGGCCCCAGAAAAAGCGTTTCAAGCCCCTTTCGCCCATCCAGAAGTGCCCCGAAAGGAAGGCTTTGGGTACAACTGAACTCCCCAGGGGAGCCTTTATGCAGCCCCACATGCAACTGGACCCTCCGGGTTCACTCTTTCACAGAAACCCTAAATATAGCCCTGGCCCGCCTGGCAGTCGACTGAAAACTCGGGCCCCAGAAAATGCGTTAAAAGCCTAATTCGCCCATCCAAAAGTGCCCCCAGAGGAAGGCTTTGGGTACAAGAGAACTCCCCAGGGGAGCCTTAACGCAGCCCCACATGCAACTGGACCCTCCGTATTCGCTCTTTCCAGCAACCCTAAATATAGCCCTGGCCCGCCTGGCAGTCGACTGAAAACTCGGGCTCCAGAAAATGCATTAAAAGCCTAATTAGCCCATCCAAAAGTGCCCCCAGAAGAAGGCTTTGGGTACAACTGAACTCCCCAGGGGAGCCTTTACGCAGCCCCACATGCAACTGGACCCTCCTTGTTCACTGTTTACGAGCAACCCTAAATATACCCCTAGCCACCATGGCAGAAGACTGAAAACTCGGGCTCCAGAAAATGCGTTTCAAGCCCCATTCACCCATCCAGAAGTGCCCCCAAAGGAATACTTTGGGTACAAGTGAACTCCCCAGGGGAGCCTTTATGCAGCCCCACATGCAACTGGACCCTCAGGGTTCACTCTTTCACCGCAAGCCTAAATATAGCCCTAGCATGCCTGGCAGTCGACTGAAAGCTCGGGCCACAGAAAATGTGTTACGAACCCCATTCGCCCATCCAAAAGTGCCCCCAAAGAAAGGCTTTGGGTACAACTGAACTCCCCAGGGGAGCCTTTACGCAGCCCCACATGCAACTGGACCCTCCTTGTTCACTGTTTACGAGCAACCCTAAATATACCCCTAGCCAGCATGGCAGAAGACTGAAAACTCGGGCTCCAGAAAATGCGTTTCAAGCCCCTTTCGCCCATCCAGAAGTGCCCCCAAAGGAAGGCTTTGGGTACAAGTGAACTCCCCAGGGGAGCCTTTATGCAGGCCCATACGCAACTGGACACCCCGTGTTCGCTGTTTACAAGCAACCCTAAATATAACCCTAGCCAGCATGGCAGAAAACTGAAAACTCGGGCCACAGAAAAAGCGTTTCAAGCCCCATTCACCCATCCAGAAGTGCCCCCAAAGGAAAGCTTTGGGTACAAGTGAACTCCCCAGGGGAGCCTTTATGCAGCCCCACATGCAACTGGACCCTCCAGGTTCACTCTTTCACAGCAACTCTAAATATAGCCCTCGGCGCACTGGGAGAAGACTGAAAAAGCGGGCCTCAGAAAAGGCATTGCGATTCCCCTTGGACCATCCCAAAGTGCCCCCAAAGGAAGGCTTTGGGTACAACTGGACTCCCCAGGGGAGCCTTAACGCAGCCCCACATGCAACTGGACCCTCCTTGTTCACTGTTTACGAGCAACCCTAAATATACCCCTAGCCACCATGGCAGAAGACTGAAAACTCGGGCTCCAGAAAATGCGTTTCAAGCCCCATTCACCCATTCAGAAGTGCCCCCAAAGGAAGGCTTTGCGTACAAGTGAACTCCCCAGGGGAGCCTTTATGCAGCCCCACATGCAACTGGACCCTCCGGGTTCACTCTTTCACCGCAAGCCTATATATAGCCCTCGGCGCACTGGGAGAAGACTGAAAAAGCGGGCCTCAGAAAACGCATTGCGATTCCCCTTGGACCATCCCAAAGTGCCCCCAAAGGAAGGCTTTGGGTACAACTGGACTCCCCAGGGGAGCCTTAACGCAGCCCCACATGCAACTGGACCCTCCGTATTCGCTCTTTCACAGCAACCCTAAATATAGCCCTGGCCCGCCTGGCAGTCGACTGAAAACTCGGGCCCCAGAAAATGCATTAAAAGCCTAATTCGCCCATCCAAAAGTGCCCGCAGAGGAAGGATTTGGGTACAACTGAACTCCCCAGGGGAGCCTTTACGCAGCCCCACATGCAACTGGACCCTCCTTGTTCACTGTTTATGAGCAACCCTTAATATACCCCTAGCCACCATGGCAGAAGACTGAAAACTCGAGCTCCAGAAAATGCATTAAAAGCCTACTTCGCCCATCCAAAAGTGCCCCCAGAGGAAGGCTTTGGGTATAAGTGAACTCCCCAGGGGAGCCTTTATGCAGCCCCACATGCAACTGGACCCTCCGGGTTCACTCTTTCACCGCAAGCCTAAATATAGCCCTAGCACGCCTGGCAGTCGACTGAAAGCTCGGGCCACAGAAAATGTGTTACGAGCCCCATTCGCCCATCCAAAAGTGCCCCCAAAGGAAGGCTTTGGGTACATCTGAACTCCCCAGGGGAGCCTTTACGCAGCCCCATATGCAACTGGACCCTCCGTGTTCACTGTTTACGAGCAACCCTAAATATAACCCTAGCCAGCATGGCAGAAGACTGAAAACTCGGGCCACAGAAAAAGCGTTTCAAGCCCCTTTCGCCCATCCAGAAGTGCCCCCAAAGGAAGGCTTTGGGTACATCTGAACTCCCCAGGGGAGCCTTTACGCAGCCCCATATGCAACTGGGCCCTCCGGGTTCGCTCTTTACAGCAAGCCTAAATATAACCCTAGCCAGCATGGCAGAAGACTGAAAACTCGGGCCACAGAAAAAGCGTTTCAAGCCCCTTTCGCCCATCCAGAAGTGCCCCCAAAGGAAGGCTTTGGGTACAAGTGAACTCCCCAGGGGAGCCTTTATGCAGGCCCATACGCAACTGGACACCCCGTGTTCGCTGTTTACAAGCAACCCTAAATATAACCCTAGCCAGCATGGCAGAAAACTGAAAACTCGGGCCACAGAAAAAGCGTTTCAAGCCCCATTCACCCATTCAGAAGTGCCCCCAAAGGAAAGCTTTGGGTACAAGTGAACTCCCCAGGGGAGCCTTTATGCAGCCCCACATGCAACTGGACCCTCCAGGTTCACTCTTTCACAGCAACTCTAAATATAGCCCTCGGCGCACTGGGAGAAGACTGAAAAAGCGGGCCTCAGAAAAGGCATTGCGATTCCCCTTGGACCATCCCAAAGTGCCCCCAAAGGAAGGCTTTGGGTACAACTGGACTCCCCAGGGGAGCCTTAACGCAGCCCCACATGCAACTGGACCCTCCTTGTTCACTGTTTACGAGCAACCCTAAATATACCCCTAGCCACCATGGCAGAAGACTGAAAACTCGGGCTCCAGAAAATGCATTAAAAGCCTAATTCGCCCATCCAAAAGTGCCCCCAGAGGAAGGCTTTGGGTACAACTGAACTCCCCAGGGGAGCCTTTATGCAGCCCCACATGCAACTGGACCCTCCGGGTTCACTCTTTCACCGCAAGCCTAAATATAGCCCTAGCACGCCTGGCAGTCGACTGAAAGCTCGGGCCACAGAAAATGTGTTACGAGCCCCATTCGCCCATCCAAAAGTGCCCCCAAAGGAAGGCTTTGGGTACATCTGAACTCCCCAGGGGAGCCTTTACGCAGCCCCATATGCAACTGGGCCCTCCGGGTTCGCTCTTTACAGCAAGCCTAAATATAACCCTAGCCAGCATGGCAGAAGACTGAAAACTCGGGCCACAGAAAAAGCGTTTCAAGCCCCTTTCGCCCATCCAGAAGTGCCCCCAAAGGAAGGCTTTGGGTACAAGTGAACTCCCCAGGGGAGCCTTTATGCAGGCCCATACGCAACTGGACACCCCGTGTTCGCTGTTTACAAGCAACCCTAAATATAACCCTAGCCAGCATGGCAGAAAACTGAAAACTCGGGCCACAGAAAAAGCGTTTCAAGCCCCATTCACCCATCCAGAAGTGCCCCCAAAGGAAAGCTTTGGGTACAAGTGAACTCCCCAGGGGAGCCTTTATGCAGCCCCACATGCAACTGGACCCTCCAGGTTCACTCTTTCACAGCAACTCTAAATATAGCCCTCGGCGCACTGGGAGAAGACTGAAAAAGCGGGCCTCAGAAAAGGCATTGCGATTCCCCTTGGACCATCCCAAAGTGCCCCCAAAGGAAGGCTTTGGGTACAACTGGACTCCCCAGGGGAGCCTTAACGCAGCCCCACATGCAACTGGACCCTCCTTGTTCACTGTTTACGAGCAACCCTAAATATACCCCTAGCCACCATGGCAGAAGACTGAAAACTCGGGCTCCAGAAAATGCATTAAAAGCCTAATTCGCCCATCCAAAAGTGCCCCCAGAGGAAGGCTTTGGGTACAACTGAACTCCCCAGGGGAGCCTTTATGCAGCCCCACATGCAACTGGACCCTCCGGGTTCACTCTTTCACCGCAAGCCTCAATATAGCCCTAGCACGCCTGGCAGTCGACTGAAAGCTCGGGCCACAGAAAATGTGTTACGAGCCCCATTCGCCCATCCAGAAGTGCCCCCAAAGGAAGTCTTTGGGTACATCTGAACTCCCCAGGGGAGCCTTTACGCAGCCCCATATGCAACTGGGCCCTCCGGGTTCGCTCTTTACAGCAACCCTAAATATAACCCTAGCCAGCATGGCAGAAGACTGAAAACTCGGGCCACAGAAAAAGCGTTTCAAGCCCCTTTCGCCCATCCAGAAGTGCCCCCAAAGGAAGGCTTTGGGTACAAGTGAACTCCCCAGGGGAGCCTTTATGCAGGCCCATACGCAACTGGACACCCCGTGTTCGCTGTTTACAAGCAACCCTAAATATAACCCTAGCCAGCATGGCAGAAAACTGAAAACTCGGGCCACAGAAAAAGCGTTTCAAGCCCCATTCACCCATCCAGAAGTGCCCCCAAAGGAAAGCTTTGGGTACAAGTGAACTCCCCAGGGGAGCCTTTATGCAGCCCCACATGCAACTGGACCCTCCAGGTTCACTCTTTCACAGCAACTCTAAATATAGCCCTCGGCGCACTGGGAGAAGACTGAAAAAGCGGGCCTCAGAAAAGGCATTGCGATTCCCCTTGGACCATCCCAAAGTGCCCCCAAAGGAAGGCTTTGGGTACAACTGGACTCCCCAGGGGAGCCTTAACGCAGCCCCACATGCAGCTGGACCCTCCTTGTTCACTGTTTACGAGCAACCCTAAATATACCCCTAGCCACCATGGCAGAAGACTGAAAACTCGGGCTCCAGAAAATGCGTTTCAAGCCCCATTCACCCATTCAGAAGTGCCCCCAAAGGAAGGCTTTGGGTACAAGTGAACTCCCCAGGGGAGCCTTTATGCAGCCCCACATGCAACTGGACCCTCCGGGTTCACTCTTTCACCGCAAGCCTATATATAGCCCTCGGCGCAATGGGAGAAGACTGAAAAAGCGGGCCTCAGAAAACGCATTTCGATTCCCCTTGGACCATCCAAAAGTGCCCCCAAAGGAAGGCTTTGGGTACATCTGAACTCCCCAGGGGAGCCTTTACGCAGCCCCATATGCAACTGGGCCCTCCGGGTTCGCTCTTTACAGCAAGCCTAAATATAACCCTAGCCAGCATGGCAGAAGACTGAAAACTCGGGCCACAGAAAAAGCGTTTCAAGCCCCTTTCGCCCATCCAGAAGTGCCCCCAAAGGAAGGCTTTGGGTACAAGTGAACTCCCCAGGGGAGCCTTTATGCAGGCCCATACGCAACTGGACACCCCGTGTTCGCTGTTTACAAGCAACCCTAAATATAACCCTAGCCAGAATGGCAGAAAACTGAAAACTCGGGCCACAGAAAAAGCGTTTCAAGCCCCATTCACCCATCCAGAAGTGCCCCCAAAGGAAAGCTTTGGGTACAAGTGAACTCCCCAGGGGAGCCTTTATGCAGCCCCACATGCAACTGGACCCTCCAGGTTCACTCTTTCACAGCAACCCTAAATATATCCCTGGCCCGCCTGGCAGTCGACTGAAAACTCGGGCCCCAGAAAACGTGCTACAAGCCCCATTCGCCCATCCAAAAGTGCCCCCAGAGGAAGGCTTTGGGTACAACTGAACTCCCCAGGGGAGCCTTTACGCAGCCCCACATGCAACTTGACCCTCCGTGTTCACTGTTTACGAGCAACCCTAAATATAACCCTAGCCAGCATGGCAGAAGACTGAAAACTCGGGCCACAGAAAAAGCGTTTCAAGCCCCTTTCGCCCATCCAGAAGTGCCCCCAAAGGAAGGCTTTGGGTACATCTGAACTCCCCAGGGGAGCCTTTACGCAGCCCCATATGCAACTGGGCCCTCCGGGTTCACTCTTTACAGCAACCCGAAATATAACCCTAGTCAGCATGGCAGAAGACTGAAAACTCGGGCCACAGAAAAAGCGTTTCAAGCCCCTTTCGCCCATTCAGAAGTGCCCCCAAAGGAAGGCTTTGCGTACAAGTGAACTCCCCAGGGGAGCCTTTATGCAGCCCCACATGCAACTGGACCCTCCAGGTTCACTCTTTCACAGCAACCCTAAATATAGCCCTCGGCGCAATGGGAGAAGACTGAAAAAGCGGGCCTCAGAAAAGGCATTGCGATTCCCCTTGGACCATCCCAAAGTGCCCCCAAAGGAAGGCTTTGGGTACAACTGGACTCCCCAGGGGAGCCTTAACGCAGCCCCACATGCAACTGGACCCTCCGTATTCGCTCTTTCACAGCAACCCTAAATATAGCCCTGGCCCGCCTGGCAGTCGACTGAAAATTCGGGCCACAGAAAATGTGTTACGAGCCCCATTCGCCCATCCAAAAGTGCCCCCAAAGGAAGGCTTTGGGTACATCTGAACTCCCCAGGGGAGCCTTTACGCAGCCCCACATGCAACTGGACCCTCCGTGTTCGCTCTTTACAGCAACCCTAAATATAACCCTAGCCAGCATGGCAGAAGACTGAAAACTCGGGCCACAGAAAATGCGTTTCAAGCCCCATTCGCCCATCCAGAAGTGCCCCCAAAGGAAGGCTTTGGGTACAAGTGAACTCCCCAGGGGAGCCTTTATGCAGCCCCACATGCAACTGGACCCTCCGGGTTCACTCTTTCACAGCAACCCTAAATATAGCCCTCGGCGCAATGGGAGAAGACTGAAAAAGCGGGCCCCAAAAAACGCATTGTGATTCCCCTTGGACCATCCAAAAGTGCCCCTAAAGGAAATCTTTGGGTACAACTGGACTCCCCAGGGGAGCCTTAACGCAGCCCCACATGCAACTGGACCCTCCGTGTTCGCTCTTTACAGCAACCCTAAATATAACCCTAGCCAGCATGGCAGAAGACTGAAAACTCGGGCCCCAGAAAAAGCGTTTCAAGCCCCTTTCGCCCATCCAGAAGTGCCCCCAAAGGAAGGCTTTGGGTACAACTGAACTCCCCAGGGGAGCCTTTATGCAGCCCCACATGCAACTGGACCCTCCGTATTCGCTCTTTCACAGCAACCCTAAATATACCCCTGGCCCGCCTGGCAGTCGACTGAAAACTCGGGCCCCAGAAAATGCGTTAAAAGCCTAATTCGCCCATCCAAAAGTGCCCCCAAAAGAAGGCTTTGGGTACATCTGAACTCCCCAGGGGAGCCTTTACGCAGCCCCACATGCAACTGGACCCTCCGTTTTCACTCTTTACAGCAACCCTAAATATAACCCTAGCCAGCATGGCAGAAGACTGAAAACTCGGGCCACAGAAAAAGCGTTTCAAGCCCCTTTCGCCCATCCAGAAGTGCCCCCAAAGGAAGGCTTTGGGTACAAGTGAACTCCCCAGGGGAGCCTTTATGCAGCCCCACATGCAACTGGACCCTCCGGGTTCACTCTTTCACCGCAAGCCTAAATATAGCCCTCGGCGCAATGGGAGAAGACTGAAAAAGCGGGCCTCAGAAAACGCATTGCGATTCCCATTGGACCATCCAAAAGTGCTCCCAAAGGAAGGCTTTGGGTACAACTGGACTCCCCAGGGGAGCCTTAACGCAGCCCCACATGCAACTGGACCCTCCGCATTCGCTCTTTCACAGCAACCCTAAATATAGCCCTGGCCCGCCTGGCACTCGACTGAAAACTCCGGCCACAGAAAATGCTTTAAAAGCCTAATCCGCCCATCCAAAAGTGCCACCAAAGGAAGGCTTTGGGTACAACTGGACTCCCCAGGGGAGACTTAACGCAGCCCCACATTCAACTGGACCCTCCGTATTCGCTCTTTCACAGCAACCCTAAATATAGCCCTGGCCCGCCTGGCAGACGACTGAAAAATCGGGCCACAGAAAACTTGATACAAGCCCCATTTGACCATCCAAAAGTGCCCCCAAAGGAAGGCTTTGGGTACAACTGAACTCCCCAGGGGAGCCTTTATGCAGGCCCATACGCAACTGGACCCCCCGTGTTCGCTGTTTACAACCAACCCTAAATATAACACTAGCCAGAATGGCAGAAAACTGAAAACTCGGGCCACAGAAAAAGCGTTTCAAGCCCCATTCACCCATCCAGAAGTGCCCCCAAAGGAAGGCTTTGGGTACAACTGAACTCCCCAGGGGAGCCTTTATGCAGCCCCACATGCAACTGGACCCTCCGGGTTCACTCTTTCACAGCAACCCTAAATATAGCCCTGGCCCGCCTGGCAGTCGACTGAAAACTCGGGCCCCAGAAAATGCGTTAAAAGCCTAATTCGCCCATCCAAAAGTGCCCCCAGAGGAAGGCTTTGGGTACAACTGAACTCCCCAGGGGAGCCTTTATGCAGCCCCACATGCAACTGGACCCTCAGGGTTCACTCTTTCACCGCAAGCCTAAATATAGCCCTAGCATGCCTGGCAGTCGACTGAAAGCTCGGGCCACAGAAAATGTGTTACGAACCCCATTCGCCCATCCAAAAGTGCCCCCAAAGAAAGGCTTTGGGTACAACTGAACTCCCCAGGGGAGCCTTTACGCAGCCCCACATGCAACTGGACCCTCCTTGTTCACTGTTTACGAGCAACCCTAAATATACCCCTAGCCACCATGGCAGAAGACTGAAAACTCGGGCTCCAGAAAATGCGTTTCAAGCCCCTTTCGCCCATCCAGAAGTGCCCCCAAAGGAAGGCTTTGGGTACAAGTGAACTCCCCAGGGGAGCCTTTATGCAGGCCCATACGCAACTGGACACCCCGTGTTCGCTGTTTACAAGCAACCCTAAATATAACCCTAGCCAGCATGGCAGAAAACTGAAAACTCGGGCCACAGAAAAAGCGTTTCAAGCCCCATTCACCCATCCAGAAGTGCCCCCAAAGGAAAGCTTTGGGTACAAGTGAACTCCCCAGGGGAGCCTTTATGCAGCCCCACATGCAACTGGACCCTCCAGGTTCACTCTTTCACAGCAACTCTAAATATAGCCCTCGGCGCACTGGGAGAAGACTGAAAAAGCGGGCCTCAGAAAAGGCATTGCGATTCCCCTTGGACCATCCCAAAGTGCCCCCAAAGGAAGGCTTTGGGTACAACTGGACTCCCCAGGGGAGCCTTAACGCAGCCCCACATGCAACTGGACCCTCCTTGTTCACTGTTTACGAGCAACCCTAAATATACCCCTAGCCACCATGGCAGAAGACTGAAAACTCGGGCTCCAGAAAATGCGTTTCAAGCCCCATTCACCCATTCAGAAGTGCCCCCAAAGGAAGGCTTTGCGTACAAGTGAACTCCCCAGGGGAGCCTTTATGCAGCCCCACATGCAACTGGACCCTCCGGGTTCACTCTTTCACCGCAAGCCTATATATAGCCCTCGGCGCACTGGGAGAAGACTGAAAAACCGGGCCTCAGAAAACGCATTTCGATTCCCCTTGGACCATCCCAAAGTGCCCCCAAAGGAAGGCTTTGGGTACAACTGGACTCCCCAGGGGAGCCTTAACGCAGCCCCACATGCAACTGGACCCTCCGTATTCGCTCTTTCACAGCAACCCTAAATATAGCCCTGGCCCGCCTGGCAGTCGACTGAAAACTCGGGCCCCAGAAAATGCATTAAAAGCCTAATTCGCCCATCCAAAAGTGCCCGCAGAGGAAGGCTTTGGGTACAACTGAACTCCCCAGGGGAGCCTTTACGCAGCCCCACATGCAACTGGACCCTCCTTGTTCACTGTTTATGAGCAACCCTTAATATACCCCTAGCCACCATGGCAGAAGACTGAAAACTCGAGCTCCAGAAAATGCATTAAAAGCCTACTTCGCCCATCCAAAAGTGCCCCCAGAGGAAGGCTTTGGGTATAAGTGAACTCCCCAGGGGAGCCTTTATGCAGCCCCACATGCAACTGGACCCTCCGGGTTCACTCTTTCACCGCAAGCCTAAATATAGCCCTAGCACGCCTGGCAGTCGACTGAAAGCTCGGGCCACAGAAAATGTGTTACGAGCCCCATTCGCCCATCCAAAAGTGCCCCCAAAGGAAGGCTTTGGGTACATCTGAACTCCCCAGGGGAGCCTTTACGCAGCCCCATATGCAACTGGACCCTCCGTGTTCACTGTTTACGAGCAACCCTAAATATAACCCTAGCCAGCATGGCAGAAGACTGAAAACTCGGGCCACAGAAAAAGCGTTTCAAGCCCTTTTGGCCCATCCAGAAGTGCCCCGAAAGGAAGGCTTTGGGTACAAGTGAACTCCCCAGGGGAGCCTTTACGCAGCCCCATATGCAACTGGGCCCTCCGGGTTCGCTCTTTACAGCAACCCTAAATATAACCCTAGCCAGCATGGCAGAAGACTGAAAACTCGGGCCACAGAAAAAGCGTTTCAAGCCCCTTTCGCCCATCCAGAAGTGCCCCCAAAGGAAGGCTTTGGGTACAAGTGAACTCCCCAGGGGAGCCTTTATGCAGGCCCATACGCAACTGGACACCCCGTGTTCGCTGTTTACAAGCAACCCTAAATATAACCCTAGCCAGCATGGCAGAAAACTGAAAACTCGGGCCACAGAAAAAGCGTTTCAAGCCCCATTCACCCATTCAGAAGTGCCCCCAAAGGAAAGCTTTGGGTACAAGTGAACTCCCCAGGGGAGCCTTTATGCAGCCCCACATGCAACTGGACCCTCCAGGTTCACTCTTTCACAGCAACTCTAAATATAGCCCTCGGCGCACTGGGAGAAGACTGAAAAAGCGGGCCTCAGAAAAGGCATTGCGATTCCCCTTGGACCATCCCAAAGTGCCCCCAAAGGAAGGCTTTGGGTACAACTGGACTCCCCAGGGGAGCCTTAACGCAGCCCCACATGCAACTGGACCCTCCTTGTTCACTGTTTACGAGCAACCCTAAATATACCCCTAGCCACCATGGCAGAAGACTGAAAACTCGGGCTCCAGAAAATGCATTAAAAGCCTAATTCGCCCATCCAAAAGTGCCCCCAGAGGAAGGCTTTGGGTACAAGTGAACTCCCCAGGGGAGCCTTTATGCAGCCCCACATGCAACTGGACCCTCCGGGTTCACTCTTTCACCGCAAGCCTATATATAGCCCTCGGCGCACTGGGAGAAGACTGAAAAAGCGGGCCTCAGAAAACGCATTTCGATTCCCCTTGGACCATCCCAAAGTGCCCCCAAAGGAAGGCTTTGGGTACAACTGGACTCCCCAGGGGAGCCTTAACGCAGCCCCACATGCAACTGGACCCTCCGTATTCGCTCTTTCACAGCAACCCTAAATATAGCCCTGGCCCGCCTGGCAGTCGACTGAAAACTCGGGCCCCAGAAAATGCATTAAAAGCCTAATTCGCCCATCCAAAAGTGCCCGCAGAGGAAGGCTTTGGGTACAACTGAACTCCCCAGGGGAGCCTTTACGCAGCCCCACATGCAACTGGACCCTCCTTGTTCACTGTTTATGAGCAACCCTTAATATACCCCTAGCCACCATGGCAGAAGACTGAAAACTCGAGCTCCAGAAAATGCATTAAAAGCCTACTTCGCCCATCCAAAAGTGCCCCCAGAGGAAGGCTTTGGGTATAAGTGAACTCCCCAGGGGAGCCTTTATGCAGCCCCACATGCAACTGGACCCTCCGGGTTCACTCTTTCACCGCAAGCCTAAATATAGCCCTAGCACGCCTGGCAGTCGACTGAAAGCTCGGGCCACAGAAAATGTGTTACGAGCCCCATTCACCCATCCAAAAGTGCCCCCAAAGGAAGGCTTTGGGTACATCTGAACTCCCCAGGGGAGCCTTTACGCAGCCCCATATGCAACTGGACCCTCCGTGTTCACTGTTTACGAGCAACCCTAAATATAACCCTAGCCAGCATGGCAGAAGACTGAAAACTCGGGCCACAGAAAAAGCGTTTCAAGCCCCTTTCGCCCATCCAGAAGTGCCCCCAAAGGAAGGCTTTGGGTACATCTGAACTCCCCAGGGGAGCCTTTACGCAGCCCCATATGCAACTGGGCCCTCCGGGTTCGCTCTTTACAGCAACCCTAAATATAACCCTAGCCAGCATGGCAGAAGACTGAAAACTCGGGCCACAGAAAAAGCGTTTCAAGCCCCTTTCGCCCATCCAGAAGTGCCCCCAAAGGAAGGCTTTGGGTACAAGTGAACTCCCCAGGGGAGCCTTTATGCAGGCCCATACGCAACTGGACACCCCGTGTTCGCTGTTTACAAGCAACCCTAAATATAACCCTAGCCAGCATGGCAGAAAACTGAAAACTCGGGCCACAGAAAAAGCGTTTCAAGCCCCATTCACCCATTCAGAAGTGCCCCCAAAGGAAAGCTTTGGGTACAAGTGAACTCCCCAGGGGAGCCTTTATGCAGCCCCACATGCAACTGGACCCTCCAGGTTCACTCTTTCACAGCAACTCTAAATATAGCCCTCGGCGCACTGGGAGAAGACTGAAAAAGCGGGCCTCAGAAAAGGCATTGCGATTCCCCTTGGACCATCCCAAAGTGCCCCCAAAGGAAGGCTTTGGGTACAACTGGACTCCCCAGGGGAGCCTTAACCCAGCCCCACATGCAACTGGACCCTCCTTGTTCACTGTTTACGAGCAACCCTAAATATACCCCTAGCCACCATGGCAGAAGACTGAAAACTCGGGCTCCAGAAAATGCATTAAAAGCCTAATTCGCCCATCCAAAAGTGCCCCCAGAGGAAGGCTTTGGGTACAACTGAACTCCCCAGGGGAGCCTTTATGCAGCCCCACATGCAACTGGACCCTCCGGGTTCACTCTTTCACCGCAAGCCTAAATATAGCCCTAGCACGCCTGGCAGTCGACTGAAAGCTCGGGCCACAGAAAATGTGTTACGAGCCCCATTCGCCCATCCAAAAGTGCCCCCAAAGGAAGGCTTTGGGTACATCTGAACTCCCCAGGGGAGCCTTTACGCAGCCCCATATGCAACTGGGCCCTCCGGGTTCGCTCTTTACAGCAAGCCTAAATATAACCCTAGCCAGCATGGCAGAAGACTGAAAACTCGGGCCACAGAAAAAGCGTTTCAAGCCCCTTTCGCCCATCCAGAAGTGCCCCCAAAGGAAGGCTTTGGGTACAAGTGAACTCCCCAGGGGAGCCTTTATGCAGGCCCATACGCAACTGGACACCCCGTGTTCGCTGTTTACAAGCAACCCTAAATATAACCCTAGCCAGCATGGCAGAAAACTGAAAACTCGGGCCACAGAAAAAGCGTTTCAAGCCCCATTCACCCATCCAGAAGTGCCCCCAAAGGAAAGCTTTGGGTACAAGTGAACTCCCCAGGGGAGCCTTTATGCAGCCCCACATGCAACTGGACCCTCCAGGTTCACTCTTTCACAGCAACTCTAAATATAGCCCTCGGCGCACTGGGAGAAGACTGAAAAAGCGGGCCTCAGAAAAGGCATTGCGATTCCCCTTGGACCATCCCAAAGTGCCCCCAAAGGAAGGCTTTGGGTACAACTGGACTCCCCAGGGGAGCCTTAACGCAGCCCCACATGCAACTGGACCCTCCTTGTTCACTGTTTACGAGCAACCCTAAATATACCCCTAGCCACCATGGCAGAAGACTGAAAACTCGGGCTCCAGAAAATGCATTAAAAGCCTAATTCGCCCATCCAAAAGTGCCCCCAGAGGAAGGCTTTGGGTACAACTGAACTCCCCAGGGGAGCCTTTATGCAGCCCCACATGCAACTGGACCCTCCGGGTTCACTCTTTCACCGCAAGCCTAAATATAGCCCTAGCACGCCTGGCAGTCGACTGAAAGCTCGGGCCACAGAAAATGTGTTACGAGCCCCATTCGCCCATCCAGAAGTGCCCCCAAAGGAAGGCTTTGGGTACATCTGAACTCCCCAGGGGAGCCTTTACGCAGCCCCATATGCAACTGGGCCCTCCGGGTTCGCTCTTTACAGCAACCCTAAATATAACCCTAGCCAGCATGGCAGAAGACTGAAAACTCGGGCCACAGAAAAAGCGTTTCAAGCCCCTTTCGCCCATCCAGAAGTGCCCCCAAAGGAAGGCTTTGGGTACAAGTGAACTCCCCAGGGGAGCCTTTATGCAGGCCCATACGCAACTGGACACCCCGTGTTCGCTGTTTACAAGCAACCCTAAATATAACCCTAGCCAGAATGGCAGAAAACTGAAAACTCGGGCCACAGAAAAAGCGTTTCAAGCCCCATTCACCCATCCAGAAGTGCCCCCAAAGGAAAGCTTTGGGTACAAGTGAACTCCCCAGGGGAGCCTTTATGCAGCCCCACATGCAACTGGACCCTCCAGGTTCACTCTTTCACAGCAACCCTAAATATATCCCTGGCCCGCCTGGCAGTCGACTGAAAACTCGGGCCCCAGAAAACGTGCTACAAGCCCCATTCGCCCATCCAAAAGTGCCCCCAGAGGAAGGCTTTGGGTACAACTGAACTCCCCAGGGGAGCCTTTACGCAGCCCCACATGCAACTTGACCCTCCGTGTTCACTGTTTACGAGCAACCCTAAATATAACCCTAGCCAGCATGGCAGAAGACTGAAAACTCGGGCCACAGAAAAAGCGTTTCAAGCCCCTTTCGCCCATCCAGAAGTGCCCCCAAAGGAAGGCTTTGGGTACATCTGAACTCCCCAGGGGAGCCTTTACGCAGCCCCATATGCAACTGGGCCCTCCGGGTTCACTCTTTACAGCAACCCGAAATATAACCCTAGCCAGCATGGCAGAAGACTGAAAACTCGGGCCACAGAAAAAGCGTTTCAAGCCCCTTTCGCCCATCCAGAAGTGCCCCCAAAGGAAGGCTTTGGGTACAAGTGAACTCCCCAGGGGAGCCTTTATGCAGCCCCACATGCAACTGGACCCTCCAGGTTCACTCTTTCACAGCAACCCTAAATATAGCCCTCGGCGCAATGGGAGAAGACTGAAAAAGCGGGCCTCAGAAAAGGCATTGCGATTCCCCTTGGACCATCCCAAAGTGCCCCCAAAGGAAGGCTTTGGGTACAACTGGACTCCCCAGGGGAGCCTTAACGCAGCCCCACATGCAACTGGACCCTCCGTATTCGCTCTTTCACAGCAACCCTAAATATAGCCCTGGCCCGCCTGGCAGTCGACTGAAAATTCGGGCCACAGAAAATGTGTTACGAGCCCCATTCGCCCATCCAAAAGTGCCCCCAAAGGAAGGCTTTGGGTACATCTGAACTCCCCAGGGGAGCCTTTACGCAGCCCCACATGCAACTGGACCCTCCGTGTTCGCTCTTTACAGCAACCCTAAATATAACCCTAGCCAGCATGGCAGAAGACTGAAAACTCGGCCCACAGAAAATGCGTTTCAAGCCCCATTCGCCCATCCAGAAGTGCCCCCAAAGGAAGGCTTTGGGTACAAGTGAACTCCCCAGGGGAGCCTTTATGCAGCCCCACATGCAACTGGACCCTCCGGGTTCACTCTTTCACAGCAACCCTAAATATAGCCCTGGCCCGCCTGGCAGTCGACTGAAAACTCGGGCCCCAGAAAATGCGTTAAAAGCCTAATTCGCCCATCCAAAAGTGCCCCCAGAGGAAGGCTTTGGGTACAACTGAACTCCCCAGGGGAGCCTTTATGCAGCCCCACATGCAACTGGACCCTCCGTATTCGCTCTTTCACAGCAACCCTAAATATACCCCTGGCCCGCCTGCCAGTCGACTGAAAACTCGGGCCCCAGAAAATGCGTTAAAAGCCTAATTCGCCCATCCAAAAGTGCCCCCAAAAGAAGGCTTTGGGTACATCTGAACTCCCCAGGGGAGCCTTAACGCAGCCCCACATGCAACTGGACCCTCCGTTTTCACTCTTTACAGCAACCCTAAATATAACCCTAGCCAGCATGGCAGAAGACTGAAAACTCGGGCCACAGAAAAAGCGTTTCAAGCCCCTTTCGCCCATCCAGAAGTGCCCCCAAAGGAAGGCTTTGGGTACAAGTGAACTCCCCAGGGGAGCCTTTATGCAGCCCCACATGCAACTGGACCCTCCGGGTTCACTCTTTCACCGCAAGCCTAAATATAGCCCTCGGCGCAATGGGAGAAGCCTGAAAAAGCGGGCCTCAGAAAACGCATTGCGATTCCCATTGGACCATCCAAAAGTGCTCCCAAAGGAAGGCTTTGGGTACAACTGGACTCCCCAGGGGAGCCTTAACGCAGCCCCACATGCAACTGGACCCTCCGCATTCGCTCTTTCACAGCAACCCTAAATATAGCCCTGGCCCGCCTGGCACTCGACTGAAAACTCCGGCCACAGAAAATGCTTTAAAAGCCTAATCCGCCCATCCAAAAGTGCCACCAAAGGAAGGCTTTGGGTACAACTGGACTCCCCAGGGGAGACTTAACGCAGCCCCACATGCAACTGGACCCTCCGTATTCGCTCTTTCACAGCAACCCTAAATATAGCCCTGGCCCGCCTGGCAGACGACTGAAAAATCGGGCCCCAGAAAACTTGATACAAGCCCCATTTGACCATCCAAAAGTGCCCCCAAAGGAAGGCTTTGGGTACAACTGAACTCCCCAGGGGAGCCTTTATGCAGGCCCATACGCAACTGGACCCCCCGTGTTCGCTGTTTACAAGCAACCCTAAATATAACACTAGCCAGAATGGCAGAAAACTGAAAACTCGGGCCACAGAAAAAGCGTTTCAAGCCCCATTCACCCATCCAGAAGTGCCCCCAAAGGAAGGCTTTGGGTACAACTGAACTCCCCAGGGGAGCCTTTATGCAGCCCCACATGCAACTGGACCCTCCGGGTTCACTCTTTCACAGCAACCCTAAATATAGCCCTGGCCCGCCTGGCAGTCGACTGAAAACTCGGGCCCCAGAAAATGCGTTAAAAGCCTAATTCGCCCATCCAAAAGTGCCCCCAGAGGAAGGCTTTGGGTACAAGTGAACTCCACAGGGGAGCCTTTACGCAGCCCCACATGCACTTGGACCCTCCTTGTTCACTGTTTACGAGCAACCCTAAATATACCCCTAGGCAGCATGGCAGACGACTGAAAAATCGGGCCCCAGAAAACGTGCTACAAGCCCCATTTGACCATCCAGAAGTGCTCCCAAAGGAAGGCTTTGGGTACAAGTGAACTCCCCAGGGGAGCCTTTATGCAGCCCCACATGCAACTGGACCCTCCGGGGTCACTCTTTCTCCGCAAGCTTAAATATAACCCTAGCATGCCTGGCAGTCGACTGAAAGCTCGGGCCACAGAAAATGTGTTACGAGCCCCATTCGCCCATCCAAAAGTGCCCCCAAAGGAAGGCTTTGGGTACATCTGAACTCCCCAGGGGAGCCTTTACGCAGCCCCACATGCAACTGGACCCTCCGTGTTCGCTCTTTACAGCAACCCTAAATATAACCCTAGCCAGCATGGCAGAAGACTGAAAACTCGGGCCACAGAAAACGTGCTACAAGCCCCATTCGACCATCCAGAAGTGCCCCCAGAGGAAGGCTTTGGGTACAAGTGAAATCCCCAGGGGAGCCTTTATGCAGGCCCATACGCAACTGGACCCCCCGTGTTCGCTGTTTACAAGCAACCCTAAATATAACACTAGCCAGCATGGCAGAAAACTGAAAACTCGGGCCACAGAAAAAGCGTTTCAAGCCCCTTTCGCCCATCCAGAAGTGCCCCCAAAGGAAGGCTTTGGGTACAACTGAACTCCCCAGGGGAGCCTTAAAGCAGCCCCACATGCAACTGGACCCTCCGTATTCGCTCTTTCACAGCAACCCTAAATATAGCCCTGGCCCGCCTGCCAGTCGACTGAAAACCCCGGCCCCAGAAAAACTATTAAAAGCCTAATTCGCCCATCCAAAAGAGCCCCCAGAGGAAGGCTTTGGGTACATCTGAACTCCCCAGGGGAGCCTTTACGCAGCCCCATATGCAACTGGGCCCTCCGGGTTCGCTCTTTACAGCAAGCCTAAATATAACCCTAGCCAGCATGGCAGAAGACTGAAAACTCGGGCCACAGAAAAAGCGTTTCAAGCCCCTTTCGCCCATCCAGAAGTGCCCCCAAAGGAAGGCTTTGGGTACAAGTGAACTCCCCAGGGGAGCCTTTATGCAGGCCCATACGCAACTGGACACCCCGTGTTCGCTGTTTACAAGCAACCCTAAATATAACCCTAGCCAGAATGGCAGAAAACTGAAAACTCGGGCCACAGAAAAAGCGTTTCAAGCCCCATTCACCCATCCAGAAGTGCCCCCAAAGGAAAGCTTTGGGTACAAGTGAACTCCCCAGGGGAACCTTTATGCAGCCCCACATGCAACTGGACCCTCCAGGTTCACTCTTTCACAGCAACCCTAAATATATCCCTGGCCCGCCTGGCAGTCGACTGAAAACTCGGGCCCCAGAAAACGTGCTACAAGCCCCATTCGCCCATCCAAAAGTGCCCCCAGAGGAAGGCTTTGGGTACAACTGAACTCCCCAGGGGAGCCTTTACGCAGCCCCACATGCAACTTGACCCTCCGTGTTCACTGTTTACGAGCAACCCTAAATATACCCCTAGCCAGCATGGCAGAAGACTGAAAACTCGGGCCACAGAAAAAGCGTTTCAAGCCCCTTTCGCCCATCCAGAAGTGCCCCCAAAGGAAGGCTTTGGGTACATCTGAACTCCCCAGGGGAGCCTTTACGCAGCCCCATATGCAACTGGGCCCTCCGGGTTCACTCTTTACAGCAACCCGAAATATAACCCTAGCCAGCATGGCAGAAGACTGAAAACTCGGGCCACAGAAAAAGCGTTTCAAGCCCCTTTCGCCCATCCAGAAGTGCCCCCAAAGGAAGGCTTTGGGTACAAGTGAACTCCCCAGGGGAGCCTTTATGCAGCCCCACATGCAACTGGACCCTCCAGGTTCACTCTTTCACAGCAACCCTAAATATAGCCCTCGGCGCAATGGGAGAAGACTGAAAAAGCGGGCCTCAGAAAACGCATTGCGATTCCCCTTGGACCATCCCAAAGTGCCCCCAAAGGAAGGCTTTGGGTACAACTGGACTCCCCAGGGGAGCCTTAACGCAGCCCCACATGCAACTGGACCCTCCGTATTCGCTCTTTCACAGCAACCCTAAATATAGCCCTGGCCCGCCTGGCAGTCGACTGAAAATTCGGGCCACAGAAAATGTGTTACGAGCCCCATTCGCCCATCCAAAAGTGCCCCCAAAGGAAGGCTTTGGGTACATCTGAACTCCCCAGGGGAGCCTTTACGCAGCCCCACATGCAACTGGACCCTCCGTGTTCGCTCTTTACAGCAACCCTAAATATAACCCTAGCCAGCATGGCAGAAGACTGAAAACTCGGCCCACAGAAAATGCGTTTCAAGCCCCATTCGCCCATCCAGAAGTGCCCCCAAAGGAAGGCTTTGGGTACAAGTGAACTCCCCAGGGGAGCCTTTATGCAGCCCCACATGCAACTGGACCCTCCGGGTTCACTCTTTCACAGCAACCCTAAATATAGCCCTGGCCCGCCTGGCAGTCGACTGAAAACTCGGGCCCCAGAAAATGCGTTAAAAGCCTAATTCGCCCATCCAAAAGTGCCCCCAGAGGAAGGCTTTGGGTACAACTGAACTCCCCAGGGGAGCCTTTATGCAGCCCCACATGCAACTGGACCCTCCGTATTCGCTCTTTCACAGCAACCCTAAATATAGCCCTGGCCCGCCTGGCAGTCGACTGAAAACTCGGGCCCCAGAAAATGCGTTAAAAGCCTAATTCGCCCATCCAAAAGTGCCCCCAAAAGAAGGCTTTGGGTACATCTGAACTCCCCAGGGGAGCCTTTACGCAGCCCCACATGCAACTGGACCCTCCGTTTTCACTCTTTACAGCAACCCTAAATATAACCCTAGCCAGCATGGCAGAAGACTGAAAACTCGGGCCACAGAAAAAGCGTTTCAAGCCCCTTTCGCCCATCCAGAAGTGCCCCCAAAGGAAGGCTTTGGGTACAAGTGAACTCCCCAGGGGAGCCTTTATGCAGCCCCACATGCAACTGGACCCTCCGGATTCACTCTTTCACCGCAAGCCTAAATATAGCCCTCGGCGCAATGGGAGAAGCCTGAAAAAGCGGGCCTCAGAAAACGCATTGCGATTCCCATTGGACCATCCAAAAGTGCTCCCAAAGGAAGGCTTTGGGTACAACTGGACTCCCCAGGGGAGCCTTAACGCAGCCCCACATGCAACTGGACCCTCCGCATTCGCTCTTTCACAGCAACCCTAAATATAGCCCTGGCCCGCCTGGCACTCGACTGAAAACTCCGGCCACAGAAAATGATTTAAAAGCCTAATCCGCCCATCCAAAAGTGCCACCAAAGGAAGGCTTTGGGTACAACTGGACTCCCCAGGGGAGACTTAACGCAGCCCCACATGCAACTGGACCCTCCGTATTCGCTCTTTCACAGCAACCCTAAATATAGCCCTGGCCCGCCTGGCAGACGACTGAAAAATCGGGCCCCAGAAAACTTGATACAAGCCCCATTTGACCATCCAAAAGTGCCCCCAAAGGAAGGCTTTGGGTACAACTGAACTCCCCAGGGGAGCCTTTATGCAGGCCCATACGCAACTGGACCCCCCGTGTTCGCTGTTTACAAGCAACCCTAAATATAACACTAGCCAGAATGGCAGAAAACTGAAAACTCGGGCCACAGAAAAAGCGTTTCAAGCCCCATTCACCCATCCAGAAGTGCCCCCAAAGGAAGGCTTTGGGTACAACTGAACTCCCCAGGGGAGCCTTTATGCAGCCCCACATGCAACTGGACCCTCCGGGTTCACTCTTTCACAGCAACCCTAAATATAGCCCTGGCCCGCCTGGCAGTCGACTGAAAACTCGGGCCCCAGAAAATGCGTTAAAAGCCTAATTCGCCCATCCAAAAGTGCCCCCAGAGGAAGGCTTTGGGTACAAGTGAACTCCACAGGGGAGCCTTTACGCAGCCCCACATGCAACTGGACCCTCCTTGTTCACTGTTTACGAGCAACCCTAAATATACCCCTAGGCAGCATGGCAGACGACTGAAAAATCGGGCCCCAGAAAACGTGCTACAAGCCCCATTTGACCATCCAGAAGTGCTCCCAAAGGAAGGCTTTGGGTACAAGTGAACTCCCCAGGGGAGCCTTTATGCAGCCCCACATGCAACTGGACCCTCCGGGGTCACTCTTTCTCCGCAAGCTTAAATATAACCCTAGCATGCCTGGCAGTCGACTGAAAGCTCGGGCCACAGAAAATGTGTTACGAGCCCCATTCGCCCATCCAAAAGTGCCCCCAAAGGAAGGCTTTGGGTACATCTGAACTCCCCAGGGGAGCCTTTACGCAGCCCCACATGCAACTGGACCCTCCGTGTTCGCTCTTTACAGCAACCCTAAATATAACCCTAGCCAGCATGGCAGAAGACTGAAAACTCGGGCCACAGAAAACGTGCTACAAGCCCCATTCGACCATCCAGAAGTGCCCCCAGAGGAAGGCTTTGGGTACAAGTGAAATCCCCAGGGGAGCCTTTATGCAGGCCCATACGCAACTGGACCCCCCGTGTTCGCTGTTTACAAGCAACCCTAAATATAACACTAGCCAGCATGGCAGAAAACTGAAAACTCGGGCCACAGAAAAAGCGTTTCAAGCCCCTTTCGCCCATCCAGAAGTGCCCCCAAAGGAAGGCTTTGGGTACAACTGAACTCCCCAGGGGAGCCTTAAAGCAGCCCCACATGCAACTGGACCCTCCGTATTCGCTCTTTCACAGCAACCCTAAATATATCCCTGGCCCGCCTGCCAGTCGACTGAAAACCCCGGCCCCAGAAAAACTATTAAAAGCCTAATTCGCCCATCCAAAAGTGCCCCCAGAGGAAGGCTTTGGGTACAAGTGAACTCCCCAGGGGAGCCTTTATGTAGCCCCACATGCAACTGGACCCTCCTTGTTCACTGTTTACGAGCAACCCTAAATATAACCCTAGCCAGCATGGCAGAAGACTGAAAACTCGGGCTCCAGAAAATGCGTTTCAAGCCCCATTCACCCATCCAGAAGGGCCCCAAAGGAAGGCTTTGGGTACAAGTGAACTCCCCAGGGGAGCCTTTATGCAGCCCCACATGCAACTGGACCCTCCGGGTTCACTCTTTCACCGCAACCCTAAATATAGCCCTCGGCGCAATGGGAGAAGACTGAAAAAGCGGGCCTCAGAAAACGCATTGCGATTCCCCTTGGACCATCCAAAAGTGCCCCCAAAGGAAGGCTTTGGGTACAAGTGAACTCCCCAGGGGAGCCTTTATGCAGCCGCACATGCAACTGGACCCTCCGTATTCGCTCTTTCACAGCAACCCTAAATATATCCCTGGCCCGCATGGCAGACGACTGAAAAATCGGGCCCCAGAAAACGTGCTACAAGCCCCATTCGCCCATCCAGAAGTGCCCCCAAAGGAAGGCTTTGGGTACAAGTGAACTCCCCAGGGGAGCCTTTATGCAGCCCCACATGCAACTGGACTCTCCTTGTTCACTGTTTACGAGCAACCCTAAATATAACCCTAGCCACCATGGCAGATGACTGAAAACTCGGGCTCCAGAAAATGCGTTTCAAGCCCCATTCGCCCATCCAGAAGTGCCCCCAAAGGAAGGCTTTGGGTACAACTGAACTCCCGAGGGGACCTTAACGCAGCCCCACATGCAACTGGACCCTCCGGGTTCACTCTTTCACCGCAAGCCTAAATATAGCCCTCGTCGCAATGGGAGAAGACTGAAAAAGCGGGCCTCAGAAAACGCATTGCGATTCCCATTGGACCATCCAAAAGTGCCCCCAAAAGAAGGCTTTGGGTACAACTGGACTCCCCAGGGGAGCCTTAACGCAGCCCCACATGCAACTGGACCCTCCGTATTCGCTCTTTCACAGCAACCCTAAATATAGCCCTGGCCCGCCTGGCAGTCGACTGAAAACTCGGGCCACAGAAAATGCATTAAAAGCCTAATTCGCCCATCCAGAAGTGCCCCCAAAGGAAGGCTTTGGGTACAAGTGAACTCCCCAGGGGAGCCTTTATGCAGCCCCACATGCAACTGGACCCTCCGGGTTCACTCTTTCACAGCAACCCTAAATATAGCCCTAGCCCGCCTGGCAGTCGACTGAAAACTCGGGCTCCAGAAAATGCGTTAAAAGCCTAATTCGCCCATCCAAAAGTGCCCCCAGAGGAAGGCTTTGGGTACAACTGAACTCCCCAGGGGAGCCTTTATGCAGCCCCACATGCAACTGGACCCTCCGGGTTCACTCTTTCTCCGCAAGCGTAAATATAGCCCTAGCACGCCTGGCAGTCGACTGAAAGCTCGGGCCACAGAAAATGTGTTACGAGCCCCATTCGCCCATCCAAAAGTGCCCCCAAAGGAAGGCTTTGGGTACATCTGAACTCCCCAGGGGAGCCTTTACGCAGCCCCACATGCAACTGGACCCTCCGTGTTCACTCTTTACAGCAACCCTAAATATAACCCTAGCCAGCATGGCAGAAGACTAAAAACTCGGGCCACAGAAAAAGCGTTTCAAGCCCCATTCACCCATCCAGAAGTGCCCCCAAAGGAAGGCTTTGGGTACAAGTGAACTCCCCAGGGGAGCCTTTATGCAGCCCCACATGCAACTGGACCCTCCGGGTTCACTCTTTCACAACAACCCTAAATATAACCCTGGCCCGCCTGGCAGTCGACTGAAAACTCGGGCCCCAGAAAATGCGTTAAAAGCCTAATTCGCCCATCCAAAAGTGCCCCCAGAGGAAGGCTTTGGGTACAAGTGAACTCCCCAGGGGAGCCTTAACGCAGCCCCACATGCAACTGGACCCTCCGTATTCGCTCTTTCACAGCAACCCTAAATATAGCCCTGGCCCTCCTGGCAGTCGACTGAAAACTCAGGCCACAGAAAAAGCGATAAAAGCCTAATTCGCCCATCCAAAAGTGCCCCCAGAGGAAGGCTTTGGGTACAAGTGAACTCCCTAGGGGAGCCTTTACGCAGCCCCACATGCAACTGGACCCTCCTTGTTCACTGTTTACGAGCAACCCTAAATATACCCCTAGCCACCATGGCAGAAGACTGAAAACTCGGGCTCCAGAAAATGCGTTTCAAGCCCCATTCACCCATCCAGAAGTGCCCCCAAAGGAAGGCTTTGGGTACAAGTGAACTCCCCAGGGGAGCCTTTATGCAGCCCCACATGCAACTGGACCCTCCGGGTTCACTCTTTCACCGCAAGCCTAAATATAGACCTAGCACGTATGGCAGTCGACTGGAAGCTCGGGCCACAGAAAATGTGTTACGAACCCCATTCGCCCATTCAAACGTGCCCCCAAAGGAAGGCTTTGGGTACATCTGAACTCCCCAGGGGAGCCTTTACGCAGCCCCACATGCAACTGGACCCTCCGTGTTCGCTCTTTACAGCAACCCTAAATATAACCCTAGCCAGCATGGCAGAAGACTGAAAATTCGGGCCCCAGAAAAAGCGTTTCAAGCCCCTTTCGCCCATCCAGAAGTGCCCCCAAAGGAAGGCTTTGGGTACAACTGAACTCCCCAGGGGAGCCTTTATGCAGCCCCACATGCAACTGGACCCTCCGTATTCGCTCTTTCACAGCAACCCTAAATATAGCCCTGGCCCTCCTGGCAGTCGACTGAAAACTCGGGCCCCAGAAAATGCGATAAAAGCCTAATTCGCCCATCCAAAAGTGCCCCCAGAGGAAGGCTTTGGGTACAAGTGAACTCCCCAGGGGAACCTTAACGCAGCCCCACATGCAACGGGACCCTCCAGGTTCACTCTTTCACAGCAACCCTAAATATACCCCTCGGCGCACTGGGAGAAGACTGAAAAAGCGGGCCTCAGAAAACGCATTGCGATTCCCCTTGGACCATCCAAAAGTGCCCCCAAAGGAAGGCTTTGGGTACAACTGGACTCCCCAGGGGAGCCTTAACGCAGCCCCACATGCAACTGGACCCTCCGTATTCGCTCTTTCACAGCAACCCTAAATATAGCCCTGGCCCGCCTGGCAGTCGACTGAAAACTCGGGCGCCAGAAAATGCAATAAAAGCCTAATTCGCTCATCCAAAAGTGCCCCCAGAGGAAGGCTTTGGGTACAACTGAACTCCCCAGGGGAGCCTTTACGCAGCCCTACATGCAACTGGACCCTCCGGGTTCGCTCTTTACAGCAACCCTAAATATAACCCTAGCCAGCATGGCAGAAGACTGAAAACTCGGGCCCCAGAAAAAGCGTTTCAAGCCCCTTTCGCCCATCCAGAAGTGCCCCCAAAGGAAGGCTTTGGGTACAAGTGAACTCCCCAGGGGAGCCTTTACGCAGCCCCACATGCAACTGGACCCTCCTTGTTCACTGTTTACGAGCAACCCTAAATATACCCCTAGCCACCATGGCAGAAGACTGAAAACTCGGGCTCCAGAAAATGCGTTTCAAGCCCCATTCACCCATCCAGAAGTGCCCCCAAAGGAAGGCTTTGGGTACAAGTGAACTCCCCAGGGGAGCCTTAACGCAGCCCCACATGCAACTGGACCCTCCGGGTTCACTCTTTCACCGCAAGCCTAAATATAGCCCTAGCACGCCTGGCAGTCGACTGAAAGCCCGGGCCCCAAAAAATGCATTAAAAGCCTAATTTGCCCATCCAAAAGTGCCCCCAGAGGAAGGCTTTGGGTACAAGTGAACTCCCCAGGGGAGCCTTAACGCAGCCCCACATGCAACTGGACCCTCCTTGTTCACTGTTTACGAGGAACACTAAATATACCCCTAGCCACCATGGCAGAAGACTGAAAACTCGGGCCACAGAAAAAGCGTTTCAAGCCCCATTTACCCATCCAGAAGTGCCCCCAAAGGAAGGCTTTGGGTACAACTGAACTCCCCAGGGGAGCCTTTACGCAGCCCCACATGCAACTGGACCCTACGTGTTCGCTTTTTACAGCAACCCTAAATATAACCCTAGCCAGCATGGCAGAAGACTGAAAACTCGGGCCCCAGAAAAAGCGTTTCAAGCCCCATTTACCCATCCAAAAGTGCCCCCAAAGGAAGGCTTTGGGTACATCTGAACTCCCCAGGGGAGCCTTTACGCAGCCCCACATGCAACTGGACCCTCCGGGTTCGCTCTTTACAGCAACCCTAAATATAACCCTAGCCAGCATGGCAGAAGACTGAAAACTCGGGCCACAGAAAAAGCGTTTCAAGCCCCTTTCGCCCATCCAGAAGTGCCCCCAAAGGAAGGCTTTGGGTACAAGTGAACTCCCCAGGTGAGCCTTTACGCAGCCCCACATGCAACTGGACCCTCCGTATTCGCTCTTTCACAGCAACCATAAATATAGCCCTGGCCCGCCTGGCAGACGACTGAAAAATCGGGCCCCAGAAAACGTGCTACAAGCCCCATTCGACCATCCAAAAGTGCCCCCAAAGGAAGGCTTTGGGTACAACTGATCTCCCCAGGGGAGCCTTTATGCAGGCCCATACGCAACTGGACCCCCCGTGTTCGCTGTTTACAAGCAACCCTAAATATAACACTAGCTAGCAGGGCAGAAAACTGAAAACTGGGGCCACAGAAAAAGCGTTTCAAGCCCCATTCACCCATCCAGAAGTGCCCCCAAAGGAAGGCTTTGGGTACAAGTGAACTCCCCAGGGGAGCCTTTATGCAGCCCCACATGCAACTGGACCCTCCGGGTTCACTCTTTCACAACAACCCTAAATATAACCCTGGCCCGCCTGGCAGTCGACTGAAAACTCGGGCCCCAGAAAATGCGTTAAAAGCCTAATTCGCCCATCCAAACGTGCCCCCAGAGGAAGGCTTTGGGTACAAGTGAACTCCCCAGGGGAGCCTTAACGCAGCCCCACATGCAACTGGACCCTCCGTATTCGCTCTTTCACAGCAACCCTAAATATAGCCCTGGCCCGCCTGGCAGTCGACTGAAAACTCGGGCCCCAGAAAATGCGATAAAAGCCTAATTCGCCCATCCAAAAGTGCCCCCAGAGGAAGGCTTTGGGTACAAGTGAACTCCCCAGGGGAGCCTTTACGCAGCCCCACATGCAACTGGACCCTCCTTGTTCACTGTTTACGAGCAACCCTAAATATACCCCTAGCCACCATGGCAGAAGACTGAAAACTCGGGCTCCAGAAAATGCGTTTCAAGCCCCATTCACCCATCCAGAAGTGCCCCCAAAGGAAGGCTTTGGGTACATCTGAACTCCCCAGGGGAGCCTTTACGCAGCCCCACATGCAACTGGACCCTCCGTGTTCGCTCTTTACAGCAACCCTAAATATAACCCTAGCCAGCATGGCAGAAGACTGAAAATTCGGGCCCCAGAAAAAGCGTTTCAAGCCCCTTTCGCCCATCCAGAAGTGCCCCGAAAGGAAGGCTTTGGGTACAAGTGAACTCCCCAGGGGAGCCTTTATGCAGCCCCACATGCAACTGGACCCTCCGGGTTCACTCTTTCACAGCAACCCTAAATATAGCCCTGGCCCGCCTGGCAGTCGACTGAAAACTCGGGCCCCAGAAAATGCATTAAAAGCCTAATTCGCCCATCCAAAAGTGCCCCCAGAGGAAGGCTTTGGGTACAACTGAACTCCCCAGGGGAGCCTTAACGCAGCCCCACATGCAACTGGACCCTCCGTATTCGCTCTTTCCAGCAACCCTAAATATAGCCCTGGCCCGCCTGGCAGTCGACTGAAAACTCGGGCTCCAGAAAATGCATTAAAAGCCTAATTCGCCCATCCAAAAGTGCCCCCAGAGGAAGGCTTTGGGTACAACTGAACTCCCCAGGGGAGCCTTTACGCAGCCCCACATGCAACTGGACCCTCCTTGTTCACTGTTTACGAGCAACCCTAAATATACCCCTAGCCACCATGGCAGAAGACTGAAAACTCGGGCTCCAGAAAATGCGTTTCAAGCCCCATTCACCCATTCAAACGTGCCCCCAAAGGAAGGCTTTGGGTACATCTGAACTCCCCAGGGGAGCCTTTATGCAGCCCCACATGCAACTGGACCCTGAGGGTTCACTCTTTCACCGCAAGCCTAAATATAGCCCTAGCACGCCTGGCAGTCGACTGAAAGCTCGGGCCACAGAAAATGTGTTACGAGCCCCATTCGCCCATCCAAAAGTGCCCCCAAAGGAAGGCTTTGGGTACAACTGAACTCCCCAGGGGAGCCTTTATGCAGCCCCACATGCAACTGGACCCTCCGGGTTCACTCTTTCACCGCAAGCCTAAATATAGCCCTAGCACGCCTGGCAGTCGACTGAAAGCTCGGGCCACAGAAAATGTGTTACGAGCCCCATTCGCCCATCCAGAAGTGCCCCCAAAGGAAGGCTTTGGGTACAACTGAACTCCCCAGGGGAGCCTTTATGCAGCCCCACATGCAACTGGACCCTCCGTATTCGCTCTTTACAGCAACCCTAAATATAGCCCTGGCCCTCCTGGCAGTCGACTGAAAACTCGGGCCCCAGAAAATGCGATAAAAGCCTAATTCGCCCATCCAAAAGTGCCCCCAGAGGAAGGCTTTGGGTACAAGTGAACTCCCCAGGGGAACCTTAACGCAGCCCCACATGCAACGGGACCCTCCAGGTTCACTCTTTCACAGCAACCCTAAATATACCCCTCGGCGCACTGGGAGAAGACTGAAAAAGCGGGCCTCAGAAAACGCATTGCGATTCCCCTTGGACCATCCAAAAGTGCCCCCAAAGGAAGGCTTTGGGTACAACTGGACTCCCCAGGGGAGCCTTAACGCAGCCCCACATGCAACTGGACCCTCCGTATTCGCTCTTTCACAGCAACCCTAAATATAGCCCTGGCCCGCCTGGCAGTCGACTGAAAACTCGGGCGCCAGAAAATGCAATAAAAGCCTAATTCGCTCATCCAAAAGTGCCCCCAGAGGAAGGCTTTGGGTACAACTGAACTCCCCAGGGGAGCCTTTACGCAGCCCTACATGCAACTGGACCCTCCGGGTTCGCTCTTTACAGCAACCCTAAATATAACCCTAGCCAGCATGGCAGAAGACTGAAAACTCGGGCCACAGAAAAAGCGTTTCAAGCCCCTTTCGCCCATCCAGAAGTGCCCCCAAAGGAAGGCTTTGGGTACAAGTGAACTCCCCAGGGGAGCCTTTACGCAGCCCCACATGCAACTGGACCCTCCTTGTTCACTGTTTACGAGCAACCCTAAATATACCCCTAGCCACCATGGCAGAAGACTGAAAACTCGGGCTCCAGAAAATGCGTTTCAAGCCCCATTCACCCATCCAGAAGTGCCCCCAAAGGAAGGCTTTGGGTACAAGTGAACTCCCCAGGGGAGCCTTAACGCAGCCCCACATGCAACTGGACCCTCCGGGTTCACTCTTTCACCGCAAGCCTAAATATAGCCCTAGCACGCCTGGCAGTCGACTGAAAGCCCGGGCCCCAAAAAATGCATTAAAAGCCTAATTTGCCCATCCAAAAGTGCCCCCAGAGGAAGGCTTTGGGTACAAGTGAACTCCCCAGGGGAGCCTTTACGCAGCCCCACATGCAACTGGACCCTCCTTGTTCACTGTTTACGAGGAACACTAAATATACCCCTAGCCACCATGGCAGAAGACTGAAAACTCGGGCCACAGAAAAAGCGTTTCAAGCCCCATTTACCCATCCAGAAGTGCCCCCAAAGGAAGGCTTTGGGTACAACTGAACTCCCCAGGGGAGCCTTTACGCAGCCCCACATGCAACTGGACCCTCCGGGTTCGCTCTTTACAGCAACCCTAAATATAACCCTAGCCAGCATGGCAGAAGACTGAAAACTCGGGCCCCAGAAAAAGCGTTTCAAGCCCCTTTCGCCCATCCAGAAGTGCCCCCAAAGGAAGGCTTTGGGTACAAGTGAACTCCCCAGGGGAGCCTTTACGCAGCCCCACATGCAACTGGACCCTCCGGGTTCGCTCTTTACAGCAACCCTAAATATAACCCTAGCCAGCATGGCAGAAGACTGAAAACTCGGGCCACAGAAAAAGCGTTTCAAGCCCCTTTCGCCCATCCAGAAGTGCCCCCAAAGGAAGGCTTTGGGTACAAGTGAACTCCCCAGGTGAGCCTTTACGCAGCCCCACATGCAACTGGACCCTCCGTATTCGCTCTTTCACAGCAACCATAAATATAGCCCTGGCCCGCCTGGCAGACGACTGAAAAATCGGGCCCCAGAAAACGTGCTACAAGCCCCATTCGACCATCCAAAAGTGCCCCCAAAGGAAGGCTTTGGGTACAACTGATCTCCCCAGGGGAGCCTTTATGCAGGCCCATACGCAACTGGACCCCCCGTGTTCGCTGTTTACAAGCAACCCTAAATATAACACTAGCTAGCAGGGCAGAAAACTGAAAACTGGGGCCACAGAAAAAGCGTTTCAAGCCCCATTCACCCATCCAGAAGTGCCCCCAAAGGAAGGCTTTGGGTACAAGTGAACTCCCCAGGGGAGCCTTTATGCAGCCCCACATGCAACTGGACCCTCCGGGTTCACTCTTTCACAACAACCCTAAATATAACCCTGGCCCGCCTGGCAGTCGACTGAAAACTCGGGCCCCAGAAAATGCGTTAAAAGCCTAATTCGCCCATCCAAACGTGCCCCCAGAGGAAGGCTTTGGGTACAAGTGAACTCCCCAGGGGAGCCTTAACGCAGCCCCACATGCAACTGGACCCTCCGTATTCGCTCTTTCACAGCAACCCTAAATATAGCCCTGGCCCGCCTGGCAGTCGACTGAAAACTCGGGCCCCAGAAAATGCGATAAAAGCCTAATTCGCCCATCCAAAAGTGCCCCCAGAGGAAGGCTTTGGGTACAAGTGAACTCCCTAGGGGAGCCTTTACGCAGCCCCACATGCAACTGGACCCTCCTTGTTCACTGTTTACGAGCAACCCTAAATATACCCCTAGCCACCATGGCAGAAGACTGAAAACTCGGGCTCCAGAAAATGCGTTTCAAGCCCCATTCACCCATCCAAAAGTGCCCCCAAAGGAAGGCTTTGGGTACAACTGAACTCCCCAGGGGAGCCTTTATGCAGCCCCACATGCAACTGGACCCTCCGGGTTCACTCTTTCACAACAACCCTAAATATACACCTAGCACGCCTGGCAGTCGACTGAAAACTCGGGCCACAGAAAATGTGTTACGAAACCCATTCGCCCATCCAAAAGTGCCCCCAAAGGAAGGCTTTGGGTACATCTGAACTCCCCAGGGGAGCCTTTACGCAGCCCCACATGCAACTGGACCCTCCGTGTTCGCTCTTTACAGCAACCCTAAATATAACCCTAGCCAGCATGGCAGAAGACTGAAAATTCGGGCCCCAGAAAAAGCGTTTCAAGCCCCTTTCGCCCATCCAGAAGTGCCCCGAAAGGAAGGCTTTGGGTACAAGTGAACTCCCCAGGGGAGCCTTTATGCAGCCCCACATGCAACTGGACCCTCCGGGTTCACTCTTTCACAGCAACCCTAAATATAGCCCTGGCCCGCCTGGCAGTCGACTGAAAACTCGGGCCCCAGAAAATGCATTAAAAGCCTAATTCGCCCATCCAAAAGTGCCCCCAGAGGAAGGCTTTGGGTACAACTGAACTCCCCAGGGGAGCCTTAACGCAGCCCCACATGCAACTGGACCCTCCGTATTCGCTCTTTCCAGCAACCCTAAATATAGCCCTGGCCCGCCTGGCAGTCGACTGAAAACTCGGGCTCCAGAAAATGCATTAAAAGCCTAATTCGCCCATCCAAAAGTGCCCCCAGAGGAAGGCTTTGGGTACAACTGAACTCCCCAGGGGAGCCTTTACGCAGCCCCACATTCAACTGGACCCTCCTTGTTCACTGTTTACGAGCAACCCTAAATATACCCCTAGCCACCATGGCAGAAGACTGAAAACTCGGGCTCCAGAAAATGCGTTTCAAGCCCCATTCACCCATCCAGAAGTGCCCCCAAAGGAATACTTTGGGTACAAGTGAACTCCCCAGGGGAGCCTTTATGCAGCCCCACATGCAACTGGACCCTGAGGGTTCACTCTTTCACCGCAAGCCTAAATATAGCCCTAGCACGCCTGGCAGTCGACTGAAAGCTCGGGCCACAGAAAATGTGTTACGAGCCCCATTCGCCCATCCAAAAGTGCCCCCAAAGGAAGGCTTTGGGTACAACTGAACTCCCCAGGGGAGCCTTTATGCAGCCCCACATGCAACTGGACCCTCCGGGTTCACTCTTTCACCGCAAGCCTAAATATAGCCCTAGCACGCCTGGCAGTCGACTGAAAGCTCGGGCCACAGAAAATGTGTTACGAGCCCCATTCGCCCATCCAGAAGTGCCCCCAAAGGAAGGCTTTGGGTACATCTGAACTCCCCAGGGGAGCCTTTACGCAGCCCCATATGCAACTGGGCCCTCCGGGTTCGCTCTTTACAGCAAGCCTAAATATAACCCTAGCCAGCATGGCAGAAGACTGAAAACTCGGGCCACAGAAAAAGCGTTTCAAGCCCCTTTCGCCCATCCAGAAGTGCCCCCAAAGGAAGGCTTTGGGTACAAGTGAACTCCCCAGGGGAGCCTTTATGCAGGCCCATACGCAACTGGACACCCCGTGTTCGCTGTTTACAAGCAACCCTAAATATAACCCTAGCCAGCATGGCAGAAAACTGAAAACTCGGGCCACAGAAAAAGCGTTTCAAGCCCCATTCACCCATCCAGAAGTGCCCCCAAAGGAAAGCTTTGGGTACAAGTGAACTCCCCAGGGGAGCCTTTATGCAGCCCCACATGCAACTGGACCCTCCAGGTTCACTCTTTCACAGCAACTCTAAATATAACCCTCGGCGCACTGGGAGAAGACTGAAAAAGCGGGCCTCAGAAAAGGCATTGCGATTCCCCTTGGACCATCCCAAAGTGCCCCCAAAGGAAGGCTTTGGGTACAACTGGACTCCCCAGGGGAGCCTTAACGCAGCCCCACATGCAACTGGACCCTCCTTGTTCACTGTTTACGAGCAACCCTAAATATACCCCTAGCCACCATGGCAGAAGACTGAAAACTCGGGCTCCAGAAAATGCATTAAAAGCCTAATTCGCCCATCCAAAAGTGCCCCCAGAGGAAGGCTTTGGGTACAAGTGAACTCCCCAGGGGAGCCTTTATGCAGCCCCACATGCAACTGGACCCTCCGGGTTCACTCTTTCACCGCAAGCCTAAATATAGCCCTAGCACGCCTGGCAGTCGACTGAAAGCTCGGGCCACAGAAAATGTGTTACGAGCCCCATTCGCCCATCCAGAAGTGCCCCCAAAGGAAGGCTTTGGGTACATCTGAACTCCCCAGGGGAGCCTTTACGCAGCCCCATATGCAACTGGGCCCTCCGGGTTCGCTCTTTACAGCAAGCCTAAATATAACCCTAGCCAGCATGGCAGAAGACTGAAAACTCGGGCCACAGAAAAAGCGTTTCAAGCCCCTTTCGCCCATCCAGAAGTGCCCCCAAAGGAAGGCTTTGGGTACAAGTGAACTCCCCAGGGGAGCCTTTATGCAGGCCCATACGCAACTGGACACCCCGTGTTCGCTGTTTACAAGCAACCCTAAATATATCCCTAGCCAGCATGGCAGAAAACTGAAAACTCGGGCCACAGAAAAAGCGTTTCAAGCCCCATTCACCCATCCAGAAGTGCCCCCAAAGGAAAGCTTTGGGTACAAGTGAACTCCCCAGGGGAGCCTTTATGCAGCCCCACATGCAACTGGACCCTTCAGGTTCACTCTTTCACAGCAACTCTAAATATAGCCCTCGGCGCACTGGGAGAAGACTGAAAAAGCGGGCCTCAGAAAAGGCATTGCGATTCCCCTTGGACCATCCCAAAGTGCCCCCAAAGGAAGGCTTTGGGTACAACTGGACTCCCCAGGGGAGCCTTAACGCAGCCCCACATGCAACTGGACCCTCCTTGTTCACTGTTTACGAGCAACCCTAAATATACCCCTAGCCACCATGGCAGAAGACTGAAAACTCGGGCTCCAGAAAATGCATTAAAAGCCTAATTCGCCCATCCAAAAGTGCCCCCAGAGGAAGGCTTTGGGTACAAGTGAACTCCCCAGGGGAGCCTTTATGCAGGCCCATACGCAACTGGACACCCCGTGTTCGCTGTTTACAAGCAACCCTAAATATAACCCTAGCCAGAATGGCAGAAAACTGAAAACTCGGGCCACAGAAAAAGCGTTTCAAGCCCCATTCACCCATCCAGAAGTGCCCCCAAAGGAAAGCTTTGGGTACAAGTGAACTCCCCAGGGGAGCCTTTATGCAGCCCCACATGCAACTGGACCCTCCAGGTTCACTCTTTCACAGCAACCCTAAATATATCCCTGGCCCGCCTGGCAGTCGACTGAAAACTCGGGCCCCAGAAAACGTGCTACAAGCCCCATTCGCCCATCCAAAAGTGCCCCCAGAGGAAGGCTTTGGGTACAACTGAACTCCCCAGGGGAGCCTTTACGCAGCCCCACATGCAACTTGACCCTCCGTGTTCACTGTTTACGAGCAACCCTAAATATAACCCTAGCCAGCATGGCAGAAGACTGAAAACTCGGGCCACAGAAAAAGCGTTTCAAGCCCCTTTCGCCCATCCAGAAGTGCCCCCAAAGGAAGGCTTTGGGTACATCTGAACTCCCCAGGGGAGCCTTTACGCAGCCCCATATGCAACTGGGCCCTCCGGGTTCGCTCTTTACAGCAAGCCTAAATATAACCCTAGCCAGCATGGCAGAAGACTGAAAACTCGGGCCACAGAAAAAGCGTTTCAAGCCCCTTTCGCCCATCCAGAAGTGCCCCCAAAGGAAGGCTTTGGGTACAACTGAACTCCCCAGGGGAGCCTTTATGCAGGCCCATACGCAACTGGACACCCCGTGTTCGCTGTTTACAAGCAACCCTAAATATAACCCTAGCCAGCATGGCAGAAAACTGAAAACTCGGGCCACAGAAAAAGCGTTTCAAGCCCCATTCACCCATCCAGAAGTGCCCCCAAAGGAAAGCTTTGGGTACAAGTGAACTCCCCAGGGGAGCCTTTATGCAGCCCCACATGCAACTGGACCCTCCGGGTTCACTCTTTCACCGCAATCCTATATATAGCCCTCGGCGCACTGGGAGAAGACTGAAAAAGCGGGCCTCAGAAAAGGCATTGCGATTCCCCTTGGACCATCCCAAAGTGCCCCCAAAGGAAGGCTTTGGGTACAAGTGAACTCCCCAGGGGAGCCTTTATGCAGCCCCACATGCAACTGGACCCTCCAGGTTCACTGTTTACGAGCAACCCTAAATATACCCCTAGCCACCATGGCAGAAGACTGAAAACTCGGGCTCCAGAAAATGCATTAAAAGCCTAATTCGCCCATCCAAAAGTGCCCCCAGAGGAAGGCTTTGGGTACAGCTGAACTCCCCAGGGGAGCCTTTATGCAGCCCCACATGCAACTGGACCCTCCGGGTTCACTCTTTCACCGCAAGCCTAAATATAGCCCTAGCACGCCTGGCAGTCGACTGAAAGCTCGGGCCACAGAAAATGTGTTACGAGCCCCATTCGCCCATCCAAAAGTGCCCCCAAAGGAAGGCTTTGGGTACATCTGAACTCCCCAGGGGAGCCTTTACGCAGCCCCATATGCAACTGGGCCCTCCGGGTTCGCTCTTTACAGCAAGCCTAAATATAACCCTAGCCAGCATGGCAGAAGACTGAAAACTCGGGCCACAGAAAAAGCGTTTCAAGCCCCTTTCGCCCATCCAGAAGTGCCCCCAAAGGAAGGCTTTGGGTACAAGTGAACTCCCCAGGGGAGCCTTTATGCAGGCCCATACGCAACTGGACACCCCGTGTTCGCTGTTTACAAGCAACCCTAAATATAACCCTAGCCAGCATGGCAGAAAACTGAAAACTCGGGCCACAGAAAAAGCGTTTCAAGCCCCATTCACCCATCCAGAAGTGCCCCCAAAGGAAAGCTTTGGGTACAAGTGAACTCCCCAGGGGAGCCTTTATGCAGCCCCACATGCAACTGGACCCTCCAGGTTCACTCTTTCACAGCAACACTAAATATAGCCCTCGGCGCACTGGGAGAAGACTGAAAAAGCGGGCCTCAGAAAAGGCATTGCGATTCCCCTTGGACCATCCCAAAGTGCCCCCAAAGGAAGGCTTTGGGTACAACTGGACTCCCCAGGGGAGCCTTAACGCAGCCCCACATGCAACTGGACCCTCCTTGTTCACTGTTTACGAGCAACCCTAAATATACCCCTAGCCACCATGGCAGAAGACTGAAAACTCGGGCTCCAGAAAATGCGTTTCAAGCCCCATTCACCCATTCAGAAGTGCCCCCAAAGGAAGGCTTTGGGTACATCTGAACTCCCCAGGGGAGCCTTTATGCAGCCCCACATGCAACTGGACCCTCCGGGTTCACTCTTTCACCGCAAGCCTATATATAGCCCTCGGCGCAATGGGAGAAGACTGAAAAAGCGGGCCTCAGAAAACGCATTTCGATTCCCCTTGGACCATCCCAAAGTGCCCCCAAAGGAAGGCTTTGGGTACAACTGGACTCCCCAGGGCAGCCTTAACGCAGCCCCACATGCAACTGGACCCTCCGTATTCGCTCTTTCACAGCAACCCTAAATATAGCCCTGGCCCGCCTGGCAGTCGACTGAAAACTCGGGCCCCAGAAAATGCATTAAAAGCCTAATTCGCCCATCCAAAAGTGCCCCCAGAGGAAGGCTTTGGGTACAACTGAACTCCCCAGGGGAGCCTTTACGCAGCCCCACATGCAACTGGACCCTCCTTGTTCACTGTTTATGAGCAACCCTTAATATACCCCTAGCCACCATGGCAGAAGACTGAAAACTCGAGCTCCAGAAAATGCATTAAAAGCCTACTTCGCCCATCCAAAAGTGCCCCCAGAGGAAGGCTTTGGGTACAACTGAACTCCCCAGGGGAGCCTTTATGCAGCCCCACATGCAACTGGACCCTCCGGGTTCACTCTTTCACCGCAAGCCTAAATATAGCCCTAGCACGCCTGGCAGTCGACTGAAAGGTCGGGCCACAGAAAATAGGTTACGAGCCCCATTCGCCCATCCAGAAGTGCCCCCAAAGGAAGGCTTTGGGTACATCTGAACTCCCCAGGGGAGCCTTTACGCAGCCCCATATGCAGCTGGACCCTCCGGGTTCGCTCTTTACAGCAAGCCTAAATATAACCCTAGCCAGCATGGCAGAAGACTGAAAACTCGGGCCACAGAAAAAGCGTTTCAAGCCCCTTTCGCCCATCCAGAAGTGCCCCCAAAGGAAGGCTTTGGGTACAAGTGAACTCCCCAGGGGAGCCTTTATGCAGGCCCATACGCAACTGGACACCCCGTGTTCGCTGTTTACAAGCAACCCTAAATATAACCCTAGCCAGCATGGCAGAAAACTGAAAACTCGGGCCACAGAAAAAGCGTTTCAAGCCCCATTCACCCATCCAGAAGTGCCCCCAAAGGAAAGCTTTGGGTACAAGTGAACTCCCCAGGGGAGCCTTTATGCAGCCCCACATGCAACTGGACCCTCCAGGTTCACTCTTTCACAGCAACCCTAAATATATCCCTGGCCCGCCTGGCAGTCGACTGAAAACTCGGGCCCCAGAAAACGTGCTACAAGCCCCATTCGCCCATCCAAAAGTGCCCCCAGAGGAAGGCTTTGGGTACAACTGAACTCCCCAGGGGAGCCTTTACGCAGCCCCACATGCAACTTGACCCTCCGTGTTCACTGTTTACGAGCAACCCTAAATATAACCCTAGCCAGCATGGCAGAAGACTGAAAACTCGGGCCCCAGAAAAAGCGTTTCAAGCCCCTTTCGCCCATCCAGAAGTGCCCCCAAAGGAAGGCTTTGGGTACATCTGAACTCCCCAGGGGAGCCTTTACGCAGCCCCATATGCAACTGGGCCCTCCGGGTTCACTCTTTCACAGCAACTCTAAATATAGCCCTCGGCACACTGGGAGAAGACTGAAAAAGCGGGCCTCAGAAAAGGCATTGCGATTCCCCTTGGACCATCCCAAAGTGCCCCCAAAGGAAGGCTTTGGGTACAACTGGACTCCCCAGGGGAGCCTTAACGTAGCCCCACATGCAACTGGACCCTCCTTGTTCACTGTTTACGAGCAACCCTAAATATACCCCTAGCCACCATGGCAGAAGACTGAAAACTCGGGCTCCAGAAAATGCGTTTCAAGCCCCATTCACCCATCCAGAAGTGCCCCCAAAGGAAGGCTTTGGGTACAAGTGAACTCCCCAGGGGAGCCTTTATGCAGCCCCACATGCAACTGGACCCTCCGGGTTCACTCTTTCACCGCAAGCCTATATATAGCCCTCGGCGCAATGGGAGAAGACTGAAAAAGCGGGCCTCAGAAAACGCATTGCGATTCCCCTTGGACCATCCCAAAGTGCCCCCAAAGGAAGGCTTTGGGTACAACTGGACTCCCCAGGGGAGCCTTAACGCAGCCCCACATGCAACTGGACCCTCCGTATTCGCTCATTCACAGCAACCATAAGTATAGCCCTGGCCCGCATGGCAGTCGACTGAAAACTCGGGCCCCAGAAAATGCATTAAAAGCCTACTTCGCCCATCCAAAAGTGCCCCCAGAGGAAGGCTTTGGGTACAACTGAACTCCCCAGGGGAGCCTTTATGCAGCCCCACATGCAACTGGACCCTCCGGGTTCACTCTTTCACCGCAAGCCTAAATATAGCCCTAGCACGCCTGGCAGTCGACTGAAAGCTCGGGCCACAGAAAATGTGTTACGAGCCCCATTCGCCCATCCAGAAGTGCCCCCAAAGGAAGGCTTTGGGTACATCTGAACTCCCCAGGGGAGCCTTTACGCAGCCCCATATGCAACTGGGCCCTCCGGGTTCGCTCTTTACAGCAAGCCTAAATATAACCCTAGCCAGCATGGCAGAAGACTGAAAACTCGGGCCACAGAAAAAGCGTTTCAAGCCCCTTTCGCCCATCCAGAAGTGCCCCCAAAGGAAGGCTTTGGGTACAAGTGAACTCCCCAGGGGAGCCTTTATGCAGGCCCATACGCAACTGGACACCCCGTGTTCGCTGTTTACAAGCAACCCTAAATATAACCCTAGCCAGCATGGCAGAAAACTGAAAACTCGGGCCACAGAAAAAGCGTTTCAAGCCCCATTCACCCATCCAGAAGTGCCCCCAAAGGAAAGCTTTGGGTACAAGTGAACTCCCCAGGGGAGCCTTTATGCAGCCCCACATGCAACTGGACCCTCCAGGTTCACTCTTTCACAGCAACTCTAAATATAGCCCTCGGCGCACTGGGAGAAGACTGAAAAAGCGGGCCTCAGAAAAGGCATTGCGATTCCCCTTGGACCATCCCAAAGTGCCCCTAAAGGAAGGCTTTGGGTACAACTGGACTCCCCAGGGGAGCCTTAACGCAGCCCCACATGCAACTGGACCCTCCTTGTTCACTGTTTACGAGCAACCCTAAATATACCCCTAGCCACCATGGCAGAAGACTGAAAACTCGGGCTCCAGAAAATGCATTAAAAGCCTAATTCGCCCATCCAAAAGTGCCCCCAGAGGAAGGCTTTGGGTACAACTGAACTCCCCAGGGGAGCCTTTATGCAGCCCCACATGCAACTGGACCCTCCGGGTTCACTCTTTCACCGCAAGCCTAAATATAGCCCTAGCACGCCTGGCAGTCGACTGAAAGCTCGGGCCACAGAAAATGTGTTACGAGCCCCATTCGCCCATCCAGAAGTGCCCCCAAAGGAAGGCTTTGGGTACATCTGAACTCCCCAGGGGAGCCTTTACGCAGCCCCATATGCAACTGGGCCCTCCGGGTTCGCTCTTTACAGCAAGCCTAAATATAACCCTAGCCAGCATGGCAGAAGACTGAAAACTCGGGCCACAGAAAAAGCGTTTCAAGCCCCTTTCGCCCATCCAGAAGTGCCCCCAAAGGAAGGCTTTGGGTACAAGTGAACTCCCCAGGGGAGCCTTTATGCAGGCCCATACGCAACTGGACACCCCGTGTTCGCTGTTTACAAGCAACCCTAAATATAACCCTAGCCAGCATGGCAGAAAACTGAAAACTCGGGCCACAGAAAAAGCGTTTCAAGCCCCATTCACCCATCCAGAAGTGCCCCCAAAGGAAAGCTTTGGGTACAAGTGAACTCCCCAGGGGAGCCTTTATGCAGCCCCACATGCAACTGGACCCTCCAGGTTCACTCTTTCACAGCAACTCTAAATATAGCCCTCGGCGCACTGGGAGAAGACTGAAAAAGCGGGCCTCAGAAAAGGCATTGCGATTCCCCTTGGACCATCCCAAAGTGCCCCCAAAGGAAGGCTTTGGGTACAACTGGACTCCCCAGGGGAGCCTTAACGCAGCCCCACATGCAACTGGACCCTCCTTCTTCACTGTTTACGAGCAACCCTAAATATACCCCTAGCCACCATGGCAGAAGACTGAAAACTCGGGCTCCAGAAAATGCGTTTCAAGCCCCATTCACCCATCCAGAAGTGCCCCCAAAGGAAGGCTTTGGGTACAAGTGAACTCCCCAGGGGAGCCTTTATGCAGCCCCACATGCAACTGGACCCTCCGGGTTCACTCTTTCACCGCAAGCCTATATATAGCCCTCGGCGCAATGGGAGAAGACTGAAAAAGCGGGCCTCAGAAAACGCATTTCGATTCCCCTTGGACCATCCAAAAGTGCCCCCAAAGGAAGGCTTTGGGTACATCTGAACTCCCCAGGGGAGCCTTTACGCAGCCCCATATGCAACTGGGCCCTCCGGGTTCGCTCTTTACAGCAAGCCTAAATATAACCCTAGCCAGCATGGCAGAAGACTGAAAACTCGGGCCACAGAAAAAGCGTTTCAAGCCCCTTTCGCCCATCCAGAAGTGCCCCCAAAGGAAGGCTTTGGGTACATCTGAACTCCCCAGGGGAGCCTTTACGCAGCCCCATATGCAACTGGGCCCTCCGGGTTCACTCTTTACAGCAACCCGAAATATAACCCTAGCCAGCATGGCAGAAGACTGAAAACTCGGGCCACAGAAAAAGCGTTTCAAGCCCCTTTCGCCCATCCAGAAGTGCCCCCAAAGGAAGGCTTTGGGTACAAGTGAACTCCCCAGGGGAGCCTTTATGCAGCCCCACATGCAACTGGACCCTCCAGGTTCACTCTTTCACAGCAACTCTAAATATAACCCTCGGCGCACTGGGAGAAGACTGAAAAAGCGGGCCTCAGAAAAGGCATTGCGATTCCCTTTGGACCATCCCAAAGTGCCCCCAAAGGAAGGCTTTGGGTACAACTGGACTCCCCAGGGGAGCCTTAACGCAGCCCCACATGCAACTGGACCCTCCTTGTTCACTGTTTACGAGCAAGCCTAAATATACCCCTAGCCACCATGGCAGAAGACTGAAAACTCGGGCTCCAGAAAATGCGTTTCAAGCCCCATTCACCCATTCAGAAGTGCCCCCAAAGGAAGGCTTTGGGTACAAGTGAACTCCCCAGGGGAGCCTTTATGCAGCCCCACATGCAACTGGACCCTCCGGGTTCACTCTTTCACCGCAAGCCTATATATAGCTCTCGGCGCAATGGGAGAAGACTGAAAAAGCTGGCCTCAGAAAACGCATTGCGATTCCCCTTGGACCATCCCAAAGTGCCCCCAAAGGAAGGCTTTGGGTACAACTGGACTCCCCAGGGGAGCCTTAACGCAGCCCCACATGCAACTGGACCCTCCGTATTCGCTCATTCACAGCAACCATAAGTATAGCCCTGGCCCGCATGGCAGTCGACTGAAAACTCGGGCCCCAGAAAATGCATTAAAAGCCTACTTCGCCCATCCAAAAGTGCCCCCAGAGGAAGGCTTTGGGTACAACTGAACTCCCCAGGGGAGCCTTTATGCAGCCCCACATGCAACTGGACCCTCCGGGTTCACTCTTTCACCGCAAGCCTAAATATAGCCCTAGCACGCCTGGCAGTCGACTGAAAGCTCGGGCCACAGAAAATGTGTTACGAGCCCCATTCGCCCATCCAAAAGTGCCCCCAAAGGAAGGCTTTGGGTACATCTGAACTCCCCAGGGGAGCCTTTACGCAGCCCCATATGCAACTGGGCCCTCCGGGTTCGCTCTTTACAGCAAGCCTAAATATAACCCTAGCCAGCATGGCAGAAGACTGAAAACTCGGGCCACAGAAAAAGCGTTTCAAGCCCCTTTCGCCCATCCAGAAGTGCCCCCAAAGGAAGGCTTTGGGTACATCTGAACTCCCCAGGGGAGCCTTTATGCAGGCCCATACGCAACTGGACACCCCGTGTTCGCTGTTTACAAGCAACCCTAAATATAACCCTAGCCAGCATGGCAGAAAACTGAAAACTCGGGCCACAGAAAAAGCGTTTCAAGCCCCATTCACCCATCCAGAAGTGCCCCCAAAGGAAAGCTTTGGGTACAAGTGAACTCCCCAGGGGAGCCTTTATGCAGCCCCACATGCAACTGGACCCTCCAGGTTCACTCTTTCACCGCAACTCTAAATATAGCCCTCGGCGCACTGGGAGAAGACTGAAAAAGCGGGCCTCAGAAAAGGCATTGCGATTCCCCTTGGACCATCCCAAAGTGCCCCCAAAGGAAGGCTTTGGGTACAACTGGACTCCCCAGGGGAGCCTTAACGCAGCCCCACATGCAACTGGACCCTCCTTGTTCACTGTTTACGAGCAACCCTAAATATACCCCTAGCCACCATGGCAGAAGACTGAAAACTCGGGCTCCAGAAAATGCGTTTCAAGCCCCATTCACCCATTCAGAAGTGCCCCCAAAGGAAGGCTTTGGGTACAAGTGAACTCCCCAGGGGAGCCTTTATGCAGCCCCACATGCAACTGGACCCTCCGGGTTCACTCTTTCACCGCAAGCCTATATATAGCCCTCGGCGCACTGGGAGAAGACTGAAAAAGCGGGCCTCAGAAAACGCATTTCGATTCCCCTTGGACCATCCCAAAGTGCCCCCAAAGGAAGGCTTTGGGTACAACTGGACTCCCCAGGGGAGCCTTAACGCAGCCCCACATGCAACTGGACCCTCCGTATTCGCTCTTTCACAGCAACCCTAAATATAACCCTAGCCAGCATGGCAGAAGACTGAAAACTCGGGCCACAGAAAAAGCGTTTCAAGCCCCTTTCGCCCATCCAGAAGTGCCCCCAAAGGAAGGCTTTGGGTACAAGTGAACTCCCCAGGGGAGCCTTTACGCAGCCCCATATGCAACTGGGCCCTCCGGGTTCACTCTTTACAGCAACCCGAAATATAACCCTAGCCAGCATGGCAGAAGACTGAAAACTCGGGCCACAGAAAAAGCGTTTCAAGCCCCTTTCGCCCATCCAGAAGTGCCCCCAAAGGAAGGCTTTGGGTACATCTGAACTCCCCAGGGGAGCCTTTATGCAGCCCCACATGCAACTGGACCCTCCGGGTTCACTCTTTCACCGCAAGCCTATATATAGCCCTCGGCGCAATGGGAGAAGACTGAAAAAGCGGGCCTCAGAAAACGCATTGCGATTCCCCTTGGACCATCCAAAAGTGCCCCCAAAGGAAGGCTTTGGGTACAACTGGACTCCCCAGGGGAGCCTTAACGCAGCCCCACATGCAACTGGACCCTCCGTATTCGCTCATTCACAGCAACCATAAGTATAGCCCTGGCCCGCATGGCAGTCGACTGAAAACTCGGGCCACAGAAAATGCATTAAAAGCCTACTTCGCCCATCCAAAAGTGCCCCCAGAGGAAGGCTTTGGGTACAACTGAACTCCCCAGGGGAGCCTTTATGCAGGCCCATACGCAACTGGACACCCCGTGTTCGCTGTTTACAAGCAACCCTAAATATAACCCTAGCCAGCATAGCAGAAAACTGAAAACTCAGGCCACAGAAAAAGCGTTTCAAGCCCCATTCACCCATCCAGAAGTGCCCCCAAAGGAAGGCTTTGGGTACATCTGAACTCCCCAGGGGAGCCTTTACGCAGCCCCACATGCAACTGGACCCTCCGTGTTCACTGTTTACGAGCAACCCTAAATATAACTCTAGCCAGCATGGCAGAAGACTGAAAACTCGGGCCACAGAAAAAGCGTTTCAAGCCCATTTCGCCCATCCAGAAGTGCCCCCAAAGGAAGGCTTTGGGTACAACTGAACTCCCCAGGGGAGCCTTTATGCAGCCGCACATGCAACTGGACCCTCCGTATTCGCTCTTTCAAAGCAACCCTAAATATAACACTGGCCCGCATGGCAGACGACTGAAAAATCGGGCCCCAGAAAACGTGCTATAAGCCCCATTCGACCATCCAAAAGTGCCCCCAAAGGAAGGCTTTGGGTACAACTGAACTCCCCAGGGGAGCCTTTATGCAGACCCATACGCAACTGGACCTCCCGTGTTCGCTGTTTGCAAGCAACCCTAAATATAACACTAGCCAGCATGGCAGAAAACTGAAAATTCAGGACACAGAAAAAGCGTATCAAGCCCCATTCACCCATCCAGAAGTGCCCCCAAAGGAAGGCTTTGGGTCCAACTGAACAGCCCAGGGGAGCCTTTATGCAGCCCCACATGCAACTAGACCCTCCGGGTTCACTCTTTCACAGCAACCCTAAATATATTCCTGGCCCGCCTGGCAGTCGACTGAAAACTCGGGCCCCAGAGAAACTGTTAAAAGCCAAATTCGTCCATCCAAAAGTGCACCCAGAGGAAGGCTTTGGGTACAACTGAACTCCCCAGGGGAGCCTTTACGCAGCCGCACATGCAACTGGACCCTCCTTGTTCACTGTTAACGAGCAACCCTAAATATACCCCAGCCACCATGGCAGAAGACTGAAAACTTGGGCTCCAGAAAATGCGTTTCAAGCCCCATTCACCCATCCAAAAGTGCCCCCAGAGGAAGGCTTTGGGTACAAGTGAACTCCCCAGGGGAGCCTTTATGCAGCCCCACATGCAACTGGACTCTCCTTGTTCACTGTTTACGAGGAACACTAAATATACTCCTAGCCAGCATGGCAGAAGACTGAAAACTCGGGCCACAGAAAAAGCGTTTCAAGCCGCTTTCGCCCATCCAGAAGTGCCCCCAAAGGAAGGCTTTGGGTACAAGTGAACTCCCCAGGGGAGCCTTTATGCAGCCCCACATGCAACTAGGTCCTAGTGCGGCTAGCACACACGTCGCCCAGGAAAGGAGCGTGGTTGTTCGGGACGGACGGCTGCCGCTCCGTAGAGGACAGAACCCCATGTCCCCGCGACTGCCAGCCCACGAGCCGGCGGAGGACAGCCACACGCTTCGCGGCAAGGCTGGCAGGCACACCGCTTGTGGCCGGTTACCCGTGTCTTGCGATCACTTTCGTCGAGCCGCCCAAGGCGGGACCCGGACCCCGGCGCGGCTAGCACACACGTCGCGCAGGACCGGAGCCTAGGGGCTCGGGAAGCCGGACCCACGCAGCCCGTAGAGGGACACACGTTTCCTGCGATCGAAATAGGGGAGCCGACAGAGGTTCGACCGGGTCCTAGTGCGGCTAGCACACACATCGCCCGGGACCGGAGCGTCGCTGTTTGGGAAGGACGGCCGCCGCTCCGGACAGCACAGAAGCTTTCGTCTCGGGGACAACCAGCCCCCGAGCCAGAGGATGACAGCCTCTTGTTTCACGACACGGCTGCTACGCATGCAGCTCGTGGCCGGACCACTGTGTCGTGGGATCTCCTTCCCCGATTCGCCCAAGACAGAACCCGGAACCCAGTGCGGCTAGCACACACGTCGCCCAGGATAGGAGCGTCGTTGTTCGGGACGGACGGCTGCCGCTCCGTAGAGGACAGAACCCCATGTCCCCGCGACTGCCAGCCCACGAGCCGGCGGAGGACAGCCACACGCTTCGCGGCAAGGCTGGCAGGCACACCGCTTGTGGCCGGTTACCCGTGTCTTGCGATCACTTTCGTCGAGCCGCCCAAGGCGGGACCCGGACCCCGGTGCGGCTAGCACACACGTTGCGCAGGACCGGAGCCTAGGGGCTCGGGAAGCCGGACCCACGCAGCCCGTAGAGGGACACACGTTTCCTGCGATCGAAATAGGGGAGCCGACAGAGGTTCGACCGGGTCCTAGTGCGGCTAGCACACACATCGCCCGGGACCGGAGCGAGGCTGTTCGGGACGGACGGCTGCCGCTTCGTAGAGGACAGAACCCCTTGGCCCCGCGACTGCCAGCCCACGAGCCGGCAGTGGACAGCCGCACGCTTCGCGGCAAGTCTGGCTCCCATGCCGCTCGTGGCCGGACAACCGTGTCATGGGATCGTTGTCCCCAATCCGCCCGAAACGGGATTCTTACCCTTGCTCGGCTAGCATACACGTCTCCCAGGACCGGAGTCTTGGCGTTCGGGAAAGACGGCGGCCGCTCCGGGACGAATAGTTGCCGAGAGAACGGAACATAGCCTCCTTCTTCGCGGCAAGGCTGGCACCCACACCGCTTGTGGCCGGTTACCCGTGTCTTGCGATCACTTTCGTCGAGCCGCCCTAGGCGGGACCCGGACCCCGGTGCGGCTAGCACACACGTCGCGCGGGACCGGAGCCTAGGGGCTCGGGAAGCCGGACCCACGCAGCCCGTAGAGGGACACACGTTTCCTGCGATCGAAATAGGGGAGCCGACAGAGGTTCGACCGGGTCCTAGTGCGGCTAGCACACACATCGCCCGGGACCGGAGCGTGGCTGTTCGGGACGGACGGCTGCCGCTCCGTAGAGGACAGAACCCCATGTCCCCGCGACTGCCAGCCCACGAGCCGGCGGAGGACAGCCACACGCTTCGCGGCAAGGCTGGCAGGCACACCGCTTGTGGCCGGTTACCCGTGTCTTGCGATCACTTTCGTCGAGCCGCCCAAGGCGGGACCCGGACCCCGGCGCGGCTAGCACACACGTCGCGCAGGACCGGAGCCTAGGGGCTCGGGAAGCCGGACCCACGCAGCCCGTAGAGGGACACACGTTTCCTGCGATCGAAATAGGGGAGCCGACAGAGGTTCGACCGGGTCCTAGTGCGGCTAGCACACACATCGCCCGGGACCGGAGCGTCGCTGTTCGGGAAGGACGGCCGCCGCTCCGGACAGCACAGAAGCTTTCGTCTCGGGGACAACCAGCCCCCGAGCCAGAGGATGACAGCCTCTTGTTTCACGACACGGCTGCTACGCATGCAGCTCGTGGCCGGACCACTGTGTCGTGGGATCTCCTTCCCCGATTCGCCCAAGACAGAACCCGGACCCCAGTGCGGCTAGCACACACGTCGCCCAGGATAGGAGCGTGGTTGTTCGGGACGGACGGCTGCCGCTCCGTAGAGGACAGAACCCCATGTCCCCGCGACTGCCAGCCCACGAGCCGGCGGAGGACAGCCACACGCTTCGCGGCAAGGCTGGCAGGCACACCGCTTGTGGCCGGTTACCCGTGTCTTGCGATCACTTTCGTCGAGCCGCCCAAGGCGGGACCCGGACCCCGGTGCGGCTAGCACACACGTTGCGCAGGACCGGAGCCTAGGGGCTCGGGAAGCCGGACCCACGCAGCCCGTAGAGGGACACACGTTTCCTGCGATCGAAATAGGGGAGCCGACAGAGGTTCGACCGGGTCCTAGTGCGGCTAGCACACACATCGCCCGGGACCGGAGCGAGGCTGTTCGGGACGGACGGCTGCCGCTTCGTAGAGGACAGAACCCCTTGGCCCCGCGACTGCCAGCCCACGAGCCGGCAGTGGACAGCCGCACGCTTCGCGGCAAGTCTGGCTCCCATGCCGCTCGTGGCCGGACAACCGTGTCATGGGATCGTTGTCCCCAATCCGCCCGAAACGGGATTCTTACCCTTGCTCGGCTAGCATACACGTCTCCCAGGACCGGAGTCTTGGCGTTCGGGAAAGACGGCGGCCGCTCCGGGACGAATAGTTGCCGAGAGAACGGAACATAGCCTCCTTCTTCGCGGCAAGGCTGGCACCCACACCGCTTGTGGCCGGTTACCCGTGTCTTGCGATCACTTTCGTCGAGCCGCCCAAGGCGGGACCCGGACCCCGGCGCGGCTAGCACACACGTCGCGCAGGACCGGAGCCTAGGGGCTCGGGAAGCCGGACCCACGCAGCCCGTAGAGGGACACACGTTTCCTGCGATCGAAATAGGGGAGCCGACAGAGGTTCGACCGGGTCCTAGTGCGGCTAGCACACACATCGCCCGGGACCGGAGCGTCGCTGTTCGGGAAGGACGGCCGCCGCTCCGGACAGCACAGAAGCTTTCGTCTCGGGGACAACCAGCCCCCGAGCCAGAGGATGACAGCCTCTTGTTTCACGACACGGCTGCTACGCATGCAGCTCGTGGCCGGACCACTGTGTCGTGGGATCTCCTTCCCCGATTCGCCCAAGACAGAACCCGGACCCCAGTGCGGCTAGCACACACGTCGCCCAGGATAGGAGCGTGGTTGTTCGGGATGGACGGCTGCCGCTCCGTAGAGGACAGAACCCCATGTCCCCGCGACTGCCAGCCCACGAGCCGGCGGAGGACAGCCACACGCTTCGCGGCAAGGCTGGCAGGCACACCGCTTGTGGCCGGTTACCCGTGTCTTGCGATCACTTTCGTCGAGCCGCCCAAGGCGGGACCCGGACCCCGGTGCGGCTAACACACACGTCGCCCACGACCGAAGCCCAGAGTCCACATCCGGACGCCTGCCGCTCTGGACTGTCTGAATCCCCGGTCCCCGGCACTGCGTAACTCCGAGCCGCTGAACGACAGCCTCCACTTCTCGACACGGCTGGCAGCCACAGCGCTTGTGGCCGGACAACCGTGTCGTAGGATCTCCTTCCCCGAGGCGCCCGAAATGGGATCCGGACCCCGGTGCGGCGAGCAAACACGACACCCAGGAAGGAGTCAAAGGGCTCGGGAAGCCGGACCCACGCTGCCCGTGGAGGGACACTCGTGTCCTGCGATCGAAAGAGCTGAGCCGACCGAGGTCCCACCCGGACCCCAGTGCGGCTAGCACACACGTCGCCCAGGATAGGAGCGTGGTTGTTCGGGACGGACGGCTGCCGCTCCGTAGAGGACAGAACCCCTTGGCCCCGCGACTGCCAGCCCACGAGCCGGCAGTGGACAGCCGCACGCTTCGCGGCAAGTCTGGCTCCCATGCCGCTCGTGGCCGGACAACCGTGTCATGGGATCGTTGTCCCCAATCCGCCCGAAACGGGATTCTTACCCTTGCTCGGCTAGCATACACGTCTCCCAGGACCGGAGTCTTGGCGTTCGGGAAAGACGGCGGCCGCTCCGGGACGAATAGTTGCCGAGAGAACGGAACATAGCCTCCTTCTTCGCGGCAAGGCTGGCACCCACACCGCTTGTGGCCGGTTACCCGTGTCTTGCGATCACTTTCGTCGAGCCGCCCAAGGCGGGACCCGGACCCCGGTGCGGCTAGCACACACGTCGCGCAGGACCGGAGCCTAGGGGCTCGGGAAGCCGGACCCACGCTGCCCGTGGAGGGACACTCGTGTCCTGCGATCGAAAGAGCTGAGCCGACCGAGGTCCCACCCGGACCCCAGTGCGGCTAGCACACACGTCGCCCAGGATAGGAGCGTGGTTGTTCGGGACGGACGGCTGCCGCTCCGTAGAGGACAGAACCCCATGTCCCCGCGACTGCCAGCCCACGAGCCGGCGGAGGACAGCCACACGCTTCGCGGCAAGGCTGGCAGGCACACCGCTTGTGGCCGGTTACCCGTGTCTTGCGATCACTTTCGTCGAGCCGCCCAAGGCGGGACCCGGACCCCGGCGCGGCTAGCACACACGTCGCGCAGGACCGGAGCCTAGGGGCTCGGGAAGCCGGACCCACGCAGCCCGTAGAGGGACACACGTTTCCTGCGATCGAAATAGGGGAGCCGACAGAGGTTCGACCGGGTCCTAGTGCGGCTAGCACACACATCGCCCGGGACCGGAGCGTCGCTGTTCGGGAAGGACGGCCGCCGCTCCGGACAGCACAGAAGCTTTCGTCTCGGGGACAACCAGCCCCCGAGCCAGAGGATGACAGCCTCTTGTTTCACGACACGGCTGCTACGCATGCAGCTCGTGGCCGGACCACTGTGTCGTGGGATCTCCTTCCCCGATTCGCCCAAGACAGAACCCGGACCCCAGTGCGGCTAGCACACACGTCGCCCAGGATAGGAGCGTGGTTGTTCGGGACGGACGGCTGCCGCTCCGTAGAGGACAGAACCCCATGTCCCCGCGACTGCCAGCCCACGAGCCGGCGGAGGACAGCCACACGCTTCGCGGCAAGGCTGGCAGGCACACCGCTTGTGGCCGGTTACCCGTGTCTTGCGATCACTTTCGTCGAGCCGCCCAAGGCGGGACCCGGACCCCGGTGCGGCTAGCACACACGTTGCGCAGGACCGGAGCCTAGGGGCTCGGGAAGCCGGACCCACGCAGCCCGTAGAGGGACACACGTTTCCTGCGATCGAAATAGGGGAGCCGACAGAGGTTCGACCGGGTCCTAGTGCGGCTAGCACACACATCGCCCGGGACCGGAGCGAGGCTGTTCGGGACGGACGGCTGCCGCTTCGTAGAGGACAGAACCCCTTGGCCCCGCGACTGCCAGCCCACGAGCCGGCAGTGGACAGCCGCACGCTTCGCGGCAAGTCTGGCTCCCATGCCGCTCGTGGCCGGACAACCGTGTCATGGGATCGTTGTCCCCAATCCGCCCGAAACGGGATTCTTACCCTTGCTCGGCTAGCATACACGTCTCCCAGGACCGGAGTCTTGGCGTTCGGGAAAGACGGCGGCCGCTCCGGGACGAATAGTTGCCGAGAGAACGGAACATAGCCTCCTTCTTCGCGGCAAGGCTGGCAGGCACACCGCTTGTGGCCGGTTACCCGTGTCTTGCGATCACTTTCGTCGAGCCGCCCAAGGCGGGACCCGGACCCCGGCGCGGCTAGCACACACGTCGCGCAGGACCGGAGCCTAGGGGCTCGGGAAGCCGGACCCACGCAGCCCGTAGAGGGACACACGTTTCCTGCGATCGAAATAGGGGAGCCGACAGAGGTTCGACCGGGTCCTAGTGCGGCTAGCACACACATCGCCCGGGACCGGAGCGTCGCTGTTCGGGAAGGACGGCCGCCGCTCCGGACAGCACAGAAGCTTTCGTCTCGGGGACAACCAGCCCCCGAGCCAGAGGATGACAGCCTCTTGTTTCACGACACGGCTGCTACGCATGCAGCTCGTGGCCGGACCACTGTGTCGTGGGATCTCCTTCCCCGATTCGCCCAAGACAGAACCCGGACCCCGGCGCGGCTAGCACACACGTCGCGCAGGACCGGAGCCTAGGGGCTCGGGAAGCCGGACCCACGCTGCCCGTGGAGGGACACTCGTGTCCTGCGATCGAAAGAGCTGAGCCGACCGAGGTCCCACCCGGACCCCAGTGCGGCTAGCACACACGTCGCCCAGGATAGGAGCGTGGTTGTTCGGGACGGACGGCTGCCGCTCCGTAGAGGACAGAACCCCATGTCCCCGCGACTGCCAGCCCACGAGCCGGCGGAGGACAGCCACACGCTTCGCGGCAAGGCTGGCAGGCACACCGCTTGTGGCCGGTTACCCGTGTCTTGCGATCACTTTCGTCGAGCCGCCCAAGGCGGGACCCGGACCCCGGTGCGGCTAGCACACACGTCGCCCACGACCGAAGCCCAGAGTCCACATCCGGACGCCTGCCGCTCTGGACTGTCTGAATCCCCGGTCCCCGGCACTGCGTAACTCCGAGCCGCTGAACGACAGCCTCCACTTCTCGACACGGCTGGCAGCCACAGCGCTTGTGGCCGGACAACCGTGTCGTAGGATCTCCTTCCCCGAGGCGCCCGAAATGGGATCCGGACCCCGGTGCGGCGAGCAAACACGACACCCAGGATGGAGTCAAAGGGCTCGGGAAGCCGGACCCACGCTGCCCGTGGAGGGACACTCGTGTCCTGCGATCGAAAGAGCTGAGCCGACCGAGGTCCCACCCGGACCCCAGTGCGGCTAGCACACACGTCGCCCAGGATAGGAGCGTGGTTGTTCGGGACGGACGGCTGCCGCTCCGTAGAGGACAGAACCCCATGTCCCCGCGACTGCCAGCCCACGAGCCGGCGGAGGACAGCCACACGCTTCGCGGCAAGGCTGGCAGGCACACCGCTTGTGGCCGGTTACCCGTGTCTTGCGATCACTTTCGTCGAGCCGCCCAAGGCGGGACCCGGACCCCGGCGCGGCTAGCACACACGTCGCGCAGGACCGGAGCCTAGGGGCTCGGGAAGCCGGACCCACGCAGCCCGTAGAGGGACACACGTTTCCTGCGATCGAAATAGGGGAGCCGACAGAGGTTCGACCGGGTCCTAGTGCGGCTAGCACACACATCGCCCGGGACCGGAGCGTCGCTGTTCGGGAAGGACGGCCGCCGCTCCGGACAGCACAGAAGCTTTCGTCTCGGGGACAACCAGCCCCCGAGCCAGAGGATGACAGCCTCTTGTTTCACGACACGGCTGCTACGCATGCAGCTCGTGGCCGGACCACTGTGTCGTGGGATCTCCTTCCCCGATTCGCCCAAGACAGAACCCGGACCCCAGTGCGGCTAGCACACACGTCGCCCAGGATAGGAGCGTGGTTGTTCGGGACGGACGGCTGCCGCTCCGTAGAGGACAGAACCCCATGTCCCCGCGACTGCCAGCCCACGAGCCGGCAGTGGACAGCCGCACGCTTCGCGGCAAGTCTGGCTCCCATGCCGCTCGTGGCCGGACAACCGTGTCATGGGATCGTTGTCCCTAATCCGCCCGAAACGGGATTCTTACCCTTGCTCGGCTAGCATACACGTCTCCCAGGACCGGAGTCTTGGCGTTCGGGAAAGACGGCGGCCGCTCCGGGACGAATAGTTGCCGAGAGAAAGGAACATAGCCTCCTTCTTCGCGGCAAGGCTGGCAGGCACACCGCTTGTGGCCGGTTACCCGTGTCTTGCGATCACTTTCGTCGAGCCGCCCAAGGCGGGACCCGGACCCCGGCGCGGCTAGCACACACGTCGCGCAGGACCGGAGCCTAGGGGCTCGGGAAGCCGGACCCACGCAGCCCGTAGAGGGAAACACGTTTCCTGCGATCGAAATAGGGGAGCCGACAGAGGTTCGACCGGGTCCTAGTGCGGCTAGCACACACATCGCCCGGGACCGGAGCGTCGCTGTTCGGGAAGGACGGCCGCCGCTCCGGACAGCACAGAAGCTTTCGTCTCGGGGACAACCAGCCCCCGAGCCAGAGGATGACAGCCTCTTGTTTCACGACACGGCTGCTACGCATGCAGCTCGTGGCCGGACCACTGTGTCGTGGGATCTCCTTCCCCGATTCGCCCAAGACAGAACCCGGACCCCAGTGCGGCTAGCACACACGTCGCCCAGGATAGGAGCGTGGTTGTTCGGGACGGACGGCTGCCGCTCCGTAGAGGACAGAACCCCATGTCCCCGCGACTGCCAGCCCACGAGCCGGCAGTGGACAGCCGCACGCTTCGCGGCAAGTCTGGCTCCCATGCCGCTCGTGGCCGGACAACCGTGTCATGGGATCGTTGTCCCTAATCCGCCCGAAACGGGATTCTTACCCTTGCTCGGCTAGCATACACGTCTCCCAGGACCGGAGTCTTGGCGTTCGGGAAAGACGGCGGCCGCTCCGGGACGAATAGTTGCCGAGAGAAAGGAACATAGCCTCCTTCTTCGCGGCAAGGCTGGCAGGCACACCGCTTGTGGCCGGTTACCCGTGTCTTGCGATCACTTTCGTCGAGCCGCCCAAGGCGGGACCCGGACCCCGGCGCGGCTAGCACACACGTCGCGCAGGACCGGAGCCTAGGGGCTCGGGAAGCCGGACCCACGCAGCCCGTAGAGGGACACACGTTTCCTGCGATCGAAATAGGGGAGCCGACAGAGGTTCGACCGGGTCCTAGTGCGGCTAGCACACACATCGCCCGGGACCGGAGCGTCGCTGTTCGGGAAGGACGGCCGCCGCTCCGGACAGCACAGAAGCTTTCGTCTCGGGGACAACCAGCCCCCGAGCCAGAGGATGACAGCCTCTTGTTTCACGACACGGCTGCTACGCATGCAGCTCGTGGCCGGACCACTGTGTCGTGGGATCTCCTTCCCCGATTCGCCCAAGACAGAACCCGGACCCCAGTGCGGCTAGCACACACGTCGCCCAGGATAGGAGCGTGGTTGTTCGGGACGGACGGCTGCCGCTCCGTAGAGGACAGAACCCCATGTCCCCGCGACTGCCAGCCCACGAGCCGGCAGTGGACAGCCGCACGCTTCGCGGCAAGTCTGGCTCCCATGCCGCTCGTGGCCGGACAACCGTGTCATGGGATCGTTGTCCCTAATCCGCCCGAAACGGGATTCTTACCCTTGCTCGGCTAGCATACACGTCTCCCAGGACCGGAGTCTTGGCGTTCGGGAAAGACGGCGGCCGCTCCGGGACGAATAGTTGCCGAGAGAAAGGAACATAGCCTCCTTCTTCGCGGCAAGGCTGGCACCCACACCGCTTGTGGCCGGTTACCCGTGTCTTGCGATCACTTTCGTCGAGCCGCCCAAGGCGGGACCCGGACCCCGGCGCGGCTAGCACACACGTCGCGCAGGACCGGAGCCTAGGGGCTCGGGAAGCCGGACCCACGCAGCCCGTAGAGGGACACACGTTTCCTGCGATCGAAATAGGGGAGCCGACAGAGGTTCGACCGGGTCCTAGTGCGGCTAGCACACACATCGCCCGGGACCGGAGCGTCGCTGTTCGGGAAGGACGGCCGCCGCTCCGGACAGCACAGAAGCTTTCGTCTCGGGGACAACCAGCCCCCGAGCCAGAGGATGACAGCCTCTTGTTTCACGACACGGCTGCTACGCATGCAGCTCGTGGCCGGACCACTGTGTCGTGGGATCTCCTTCCCCGATTCGCCCAAGACAGAACCCGGACCCCAGTGCGGCTAGCACACACGTCGCCCAGGATAGGAGCGTGGTTGTTCGGGACGGACGGCTGCCGCTCCGTAGAGGACAGAACCCCATGTCCCCGCGACTGCCAGCCCACGAGCCGGCGGAGGACAGCCACACGCTTCGCGGCAAGGCTGGCAGGCACACCGCTTGTGGCCGGTTACCCGTGTCTTGCGATCACTTTCGTCGAGCCGCCCAAGGCGGGACCCGGACCCCGGCGCGGCTAGCACACACGTCGCGCAGGACCGGAGCCTAGGGGCTCGGGAAGCCGGACCCACGCAGCCCGTAGAGGGACACACGTTTCCTGCGATCGAAATAGGGGAGCCGACAGAGGTTCGACCGGGTCCTAGTGCGGCTAGCACACACATCGCCCGGGACCGGAGCGTCGCTGTTCGGGAAGGACGGCCGCCGCTCCGGACAGCACAGAAGCTTTCGTCTCGGGGACAACCAGCCCCCGAGCCAGAGGATGACAGCCTCTTGTTTCACGACACGGCTGCTACGCATGCAGCTCGTGGCCGGACCACTGTGTCGTGGGATCTCCTTCCCCGATTCGCCCAAGACAGAACCCGGACCCCAGTGCGGCTAGCACACACGTCGCCCAGGATAGGAGCGTGGTTGTTCGGGACGGACGGCTGCCGCTCCGTAGAGGACAGAACCCCATGTCCCCGCGACTGCCAGCCCACGAGCCGGCGGAGGACAGCCACACGCTTCGCGGCAAGGCTGGCAGGCACACCGCTTGTGGCCGGTTACCCGTGTCTTGCGATCACTTTCGTCGAGCCGCCCAAGGCGGGACCCGGACCCCGGTGCGGCTAGCACACACGTCGCCCACGACCGAAGCCCAGAGTCCACATCCGGACGCCTGCCGCTCTGGACTGTCTGAATCCCCGGTCCCCGGCACTGCGTAACTCCGAGCCGCTGAACGACAGCCTCCACTTCTCGACACGGCTGGCAGCCACAGCGCTTGTGGCCGGACAACCGTGTCGTAGGATCTCCTTCCCCGAGGCGCCCGAAATGGGATCCGGACCCCGGTGCGGCGAGCAAACACGACACCCAGGATGGAGTCAAAGGGCTCGGGAAGCCGGACCCACGCTGCCCGTGGAGGGACACTCGTGTCCTGCGATCGAAAGAGCTGAGCCGACCGAGGTCCCACCCGGACCCCAGTGCGGCTAGCACACACGTCGCCCAGGATAGGAGCGTGGTTGTTCGGGACGGACGGCTGCCGCTCCGTAGAGGACAGAACCCCATGTCCCCGCGACTGCCAGCCCACGAGCCGGCGGAGGACAGCCACACGCTTCGCGGCAAGGCTGGCAGGCACACCGCTTGTGGCCGGTTACCCGTGTCTTGCGATCACTTTCGTCGAGCCGCCCAAGGCGGGACCCGGACCCCGGCGCGGCTAGCACACACGTCGCGCAGGACCGGAGCCTAGGGGCTCGGGAAGCCGGACCCACGCAGCCCGTAGAGGGACACACGTTTCCTGCGATCGAAATAGGGGAGCCGACAGAGGTTCGACCGGGTCCTAGTGCGGCTAGCACACACATCGCCCGGGACCGGAGCGTCGCTGTTCGGGAAGGACGGCCGCCGCTCCGGACAGCACAGAAGTTTTCGTCTCGGGGACAACCAGCCCCCGAGCCAGAGGATGACAGCCTCTTGTTTCACGACACGGCTGCTACGCATGCAGCTCGTGGCCGGACCACTGTGTCGTGGGATCTCCTTCCCCGATTCGCCCAAGACAGAACCCGGACCCCAGTGCGGCTAGCACACACGTCGCCCAGGATAGGAGCGTGGTTGTTCGGGACGGACGGCTGCCGCTCCGTAGAGGACAGAACCCCATGTCCCCGCGACTGCCAGCCCACGAGCCGGCAGTGGACAGCCGCACGCTTCGCGGCAAGTCTGGCTCCCATGCCGCTCGTGGCCGGACAACCGTGTCATGGGATCGTTGTCCCTAATCCGCCCGAAACGGGATTCTTACCCTTGCTCGGCTAGCATACACGTCTCCCAGGACCGGAGTCTTGGCGTTCGGGAAAGACGGCGGCCGCTCCGGGACGAATAGTTGCCGAGAGAAAGGAACATAGCCTCCTTCTTCGCGGCAAGGCTGGCAGGCACACCGCTTGTGGCCGGTTACCCGTGTCTTGCGATCACTTTCGTCGAGCCGCCCAAGGCGGGACCCGGACCCCGGCGCGGCTAGCACACACGTCGCGCAGGACCGGAGCCTAGGGGCTCGGGAAGCCGGACCCACGCAGCCCGTAGAGGGACACACGTTTCCTGCGATCGAAATAGGGGAGCCGACAGAGGTTCGACCGGGTCCTAGTGCGGCTAGCACACACATCGCCCGGGACCGGAGCGTCGCTGTTCGGGAAGGACGGCCGCCGCTCCGGACAGCACAGAAGCTTTCGTCTCGGGGACAACCAGCCCCCGAGCCAGAGGATGACAGCCTCTTGTTTCACGACACGGCTGCTACGCATGCAGCTCGTGGCCGGACCACTGTGTCGTGGGATCTCCTTCCCCGATTCGCCCAAGACAGAACCCGGACCCCAGTGCGGCTAGCACACACGTCGCCCAGGATAGGAGCGTGGTTGTTCGGGACGGACGGCTGCCGCTCCGTAGAGGACAGAACCCCATGTCCCCGCGACTGCCAGCCCACGAGCCGGCGGAGGACAGCCACACGCTTCGCGGCAAGGCTGGCAGGCACACCGCTTGTGGCCGGTTACCCGTGTCTTGCGATCACTTTCGTCGAGCCGCCCAAGGCGGGACCCGGACCCCGGTGCGGCTAGCACACACGTCGCCCACGACCGAAGCCCAGAGTCCACATCCGGACGCCTGCCGCTCTGGACTGTCTGAATCCCCGGTCCCCGGCACTGCGTAACTCCGAGCCGCTGAACGACAGCCTCCACTTCTCGACACGGCTGGCAGCCACAGCGCTTGTGGCCGGACAACCGTGTCGTAGGATCTCCTTCCCCGAGGCGCCCGAAATGGGATCCGGACCCCGGTGCGGCGAGCAAACACGACACCCAGGATGGAGTCAAAGGGCTCGGGAAGCCGGACCCACGCTGCCCGTGGAGGGACACTCGTGTCCTGCGATCGAAAGAGCTGAGCCGACCGAGGTCCCACCCGGACCCCAGTGCGGCTAGCACACACGTCGCCCAGGATAGGAGCGTGGTTGTTCGGGACGGACGGCTGCCGCTCCGTAGAGGACAGAACCCCATGTCCCCGCGACTGCCAGCCCACGAGCCGGCGGAGGACAGCCACACGCTTCGCGGCAAGGCTGGCAGGCACACCGCTTGTGGCCGGTTACCCGTGTCTTGCGATCACTTTCGTCGAGCCGCCCAAGGCGGGACCCGGACCCCGGCGCGGCTAGCACACACGTCGCGCAGGACCGGAGCCTAGGGGCTCGGGAAGCCGGACCCACGCAGCCCGTAGAGGGACACACGTTTCCTGCGATCGAAATAGGGGAGCCGACAGAGGTTCGACCGGGTCCTAGTGCGGCTAGCACACACATCGCCCGGGACCGGAGCGTCGCTGTTCGGGAAGGACGGCCGCCGCTCCGGACAGCACAGAAGCTTTCGTCTCGGGGACAACCAGCCCCCGAGCCAGAGGATGACAGCCTCTTGTTTCACGACACGGCTGCTACGCATGCAGCTCGTGGCCGGACCACTGTGTCGTGGGATCTCCTTCCCCGATTCGCCCAAGACAGAACCCGGACCCCAGTGCGGCTAGCACACACGTCGCCCAGGATAGGAGCGTGGTTGTTCGGGACGGACGGCTGCCGCTCCGTAGAGGACAGAACCCCATGTCCCCGCGACTGCCAGCCCACGAGCCGGCGGAGGACAGCCACACGCTTCGCGGCAAGGCTGGCAGGCACACCGCTTGTGGCCGGTTACCCGTGTCTTGCGATCACTTTCGTCGAGCCGCCCAAGGCGGGACCCGGACCCCGGCGCGGCTAGCACACACGTCGCGCAGGACCGGAGCCTAGGGGCTCGGGAAGCCGGACCCACGCAGCCCGTAGAGGGAAACACGTTTCCTGCGATCGAAATAGGGGAGCCGACAGAGGTTAGACCGGGTCCTAGTGCGGCTAGCACACACATCGCCCGGGACCGGAGCGTCGCTGTTCGGGAAGGACGGCCGCCGCTCCGGACAGCACAGAAGCTTTCGTCTCGGGGACAACCAGCCCCCGAGCCAGAGGATGACAGCCTCTTGTTTCACGACACGGCTGCTACGCATGCAGCTCGTGGCCGGACCACTGTGTCGTGGGATCTCCTTCCCCGATTCGCCCAAGACAGAACCCGGACCCCAGTGCGGCTAGCACACACGTCGCCCAGGATAGGAGCGTGGTTGTTCGGGACGGACGGCTGCCGCTCCGTAGAGGACAGAACCCCATGTCCCCGCGACTGCCAGCCCACGAGCCGGCAGTGGACAGCCGCACGCTTCGCGGCAAGTCTGGCTCCCATGCCGCTCGTGGCCGGACAACCGTGTCATGGGATCGTTGTCCCTAATCCGCCCGAAACGGGATTCTTACCCTTGCTCGGCTAGCATACACGTCTCCCAGGACCGGAGTCTTGGCGTTCGGGAAAGACGGCGGCCGCTCCGGGACGAATAGTTGCCGAGAGAAAGGAACATAGCCTCCTTCTTCGCGGCAAGGCTGGCAGGCACACCGCTTGTGGCCGGTTACCCGTGTCTTGCGATCACTTTCGTCGAGCCGCCCAAGGCGGGACCCGGACCCCGGCGCGGCTAGCACACACGTCGCGCAGGACCGGAGCCTAGGGGCTCGGGAAGCCGGACCCACGCAGCCCGTAGAGGGACACACGTTTCCTGCGATCGAAATAGGGGAGCCGACAGAGGTTCGACCGGGTCCTAGTGCGGCTAGCACACACATCGCCCGGGACCGGAGCGTCGCTGTTCGGGAAGGACGGCCGCCGCTCCGGACAGCACAGAAGCTTTCGTCTCGGGGACAACCAGCCCCCGAGCCAGAGGATGACAGCCTCTTGTTTCACGACACGGCTGCTACGCATGCAGCTCGTGGCCGGACCACTGTGTCGTGGGATCTCCTTCCCCGATTCGCCCAAGACAGAACCCGGACCCCAGTGCGGCTAGCACACACGTCGCCCAGGATAGGAGCGTGGTTGTTCGGGACGGACGGCTGCCGCTCCGTAGAGGACAGAACCCCATGTCCCCGCGACTGCCAGCCCACGAGCCGGCGGAGGACAGCCACACGCTTCGCGGCAAGGCTGGCAGGCACACCGCTTGTGGCCGGTTACCCGTGTCTTGCGATCACTTTCGTCGAGCCGCCCAAGGCGGGACCCGGACCCCGGTGCGGCTAGCACACACGTCGCCCACGACCGAAGCCCAGAGTCCACATCCGGACGCCTGCCGCTCTGGACTGTCTGAATCCCCGGTCCCCGGCACTGCGTAACTCCGAGCCGCTGAACGACAGCCTCCACTTCTCGACACGGCTGGCAGCCACAGCGCTTGTGGCCGGACAACCGTGTCGTAGGATCTCCTTCCCCGAGGCGCCCGAAATGGGATCCGGACCCCGGTGCGGCGAGCAAACACGACACCCAGGATGGAGTCAAAGGGCTCGGGAAGCCGGACCCACGCTGCCCGTGGAGGGACACTCGTGTCCTGCGATCGAAAGAGCTGAGCCGACCGAGGTCCCACCCGGACCCCAGTGCGGCTAGCACACACGTCGCCCAGGATAGGAGCGTGGTTGTTCGGGACGGACGGCTGCCGCTCCGTAGAGGACAGAACCCCTTGGCCCCGCGACTGCCAGCCCACGAGCCGGCAGTGGACAGCCGCACGCTTCGCGGCAAGTCTGGCTCCCATGCCGCTCGTGGCCGGACAACCGTGTCATGGGATCGTTGTCCCCAATCCGGCCGAAACGAAATTCTTACCCTTGCTCGGCTAGCATACACGTCTCCCAGGACCGGAGTCTTGGCGTTCGGGAAAGACGGCGGCCGCTCCGGGACGAATAGTTGCCGAGAGAACGGAACATAGCCTCCTTCTTCGCGGCAAGGCTGGCACCCACACCGCTTGTGGCCGGTTACCCGTGTCTTGCGATCACTTTCGTCGAGCCGCCCTAGGCGGGACCCGGACCCCGGCGCGGCTAGCACACACGTCGCGCAGGACCGGAGCCTAGGGGCTCGGGAAGCCGGACCCACGCAGCCCGTAGAGGGACACACGTTTCCTGCGATCGAAATAGGGGAGCCGACAGAGGTTCGACCGGGTCCTAGTGCGGCTAGCACACACATCGCCCGGGACCGGAGCGTGGCTGTTCGGGACGGACGGCTGCCGCTCCGTAGAGGACAGAACCCCATGTCCCCGCGACTGCCAGCCCACGAGCCGGCGGAGGACAGCCACACGCTTCGCGGCAAGGCTGGCAGGCACACCGCTTGTGGCCGGTTACCCGTGTCTTGCGATCACTTTCGTCGAGCCGCCCAAGGCGGGACCCGGACCCCGGCGCGGCTAGCACACACGTCGCGCAGGACCGGAGCCTAGGGGCTCGGGAAGCCGGACCCACGCAGCCCGTAGAGGGACACACGTTTCCTGCGATCGAAATAGGGGAGCCGACAGAGGTTCGACCGGGTCCTAGTGCGGCTAGCACACACATCGCCCGGGACCGGAGCGTCGCTGTTCGGGAAGGACGGCCGCCGCTCCGGACAGCACAGAAGCTTTCGTCTCGGGGACAACCAGCCCCCGAGCCAGAGGATGACAGCCTCTTGTTTCACGACACGGCTGCTACGCATGCAGCTCGTGGCCGGACCACTGTGTCGTGGGATCTCCTTCCCCGATTCGCCCAAGACAGAACCCGGACCCCAGTGCGGCTAGCACACACGTCGCCCAGGATAGGAGCGTGGTTGTTCGGGACGGACGGCTGCCGCTCCGTAGAGGACAGAACCCCATGTCCCCGCGACTGCCAGCCCACGAGCCGGCGGAGGACAGCCACACGCTTCGCGGCAAGGCTGGCAGGCACACCGCTTGTGGCCGGTTACCCGTGTCTTGCGATCACTTTCGTCGAGCCGCCCAAGGCGGGACCCGGACCCCGGTGCGGCTAGCACACACGTCGCCCACGACCGAAGCCCAGAGTCCACATCCGGACGCCTGCCGCTCTGGACTGTCTGAATCCCCGGTCCCCGGCACTGCGTAACTCCGAGCCGCTGAACGACAGCCTCCACTTCTCGACACGGCTGGCAGCCACAGCGCTTGTGGCCGGACAACCGTGTCGTAGGATCTCCTTCCCCGAGGCGCCCGAAATGGGATCCGGACCCCGGTGCGGCGAGCAAACACGACACCCAGGATGGAGTCAAAGGGCTCGGGAAGCCGGACCCACGCTGCCCGTGGAGGGACACTCGTGTCCTGCGATCGAAAGAGCTGAGCCGACCGAGGTCCCACCCGGACCCCAGTGCGGCTAGCACACACGTCGCCCAGGATAGGAGCGTGGTTGTTCGGGACGGACGGCTGCCGCTCCGTAGAGGACAGAACCCCATGTCCCCGCGACTGCCAGCCCACGAGCCGGCGGAGGACAGCCACACGCTTCGCGGCAAGGCTGGCAGGCACACCGCTTGTGGCCGGTTACCCGTGTCTTGCGATCACTTTCGTCGAGCCGCCCAAGGCGGGACCCGGACCCCGGCGCGGCTAGCACACACGTCGCGCAGTACCGGAGCCTAGGGGCTCGGGAAGCCGGACCCACGCAGCCCGTAGAGGGACACACGTTTCCTGCGATCGAAATAGGGGAGCCGACAGAGGTTCGACCGGGTCCTAGTGCGGCTAGCACACACATCGCCCGGGACCGGAGCGTCGCTGTTCGGGAAGGACGGCCGCCGCTCCGGACAGCACAGAAGTTTTCGTCTCGGGGACAACCAGCCCCCGAGCCAGAGGATGACAGCCTCTTGTTTCACGACACGGCTGCTACGCATGCAGCTCGTGGCCGGACCACTGTGTCGTGGGATCTCCTTCCCCGATTCGCCCAAGACAGAACCCGGACCCCAGTGCGGCTAGCACACACGTCGCCCAGGATAGGAGCGTGGTTGTTCGGGACGGACGGCTGCCGCTCCGTAGAGGACAGAACCCCATGTCCCCGCGACTGCCAGCCCACGAGCCGGCAGTGGACAGCCGCACGCTTCGCGGCAAGTCTGGCTCCCATGCCGCTCGTGGCCGGACAACCGTGTCATGGGATCGTTGTCCCTAATCCGCCCGAAACGGGATTCTTACCCTTGCTCGGCTAGCATACACGTCTCCCAGGACCGGAGTCTTGGCGTTCGGGAAAGACGGCGGCCGCTCCGGGACGAATAGTTGCCGAGAGAAAGGAACATAGCCTCCTTCTTCGCGGCAAGGCTGGCAGGCACACCGCTTGTGGCCGGTTACCCGTGTCTTGCGATCACTTTCGTCGAGCCGCCCAAGGCGGGACCCGGACCCCGGCGCGGCTAGCACACACGTCGCGCAGGACCGGAGCCTAGGGGCTCGGGAAGCCGGACCCACGCAGCCCGTAGAGGGACACACGTTTCCTGCGATCGAAATAGGGGAGCCGACAGAGGTTCGACCGGGTCCTAGTGCGGCTAGCACACACATCGCCCGGGACCGGAGCGTCGCTGTTCGGGAAGGACGGCCGCCGCTCCGGACAGCACAGAAGCTTTCGTCTCGGGGACAACCAGCCCCCGAGCCAGAGGATGACAGCCTCTTGTTTCACGACACGGCTGCTACGCATGCAGCTCGTGGCCGGACCACTGTGTCGTGGGATCTCCTTCCCCGATTCGCCCAAGACAGAACCCGGACCCCAGTGCGGCTAGCACACACGTCGCCCAGGATAGGAGCGTGGTTGTTCGGGACGGACGGCTGCCGCTCCGTAGAGGACAGAACCCCATGTCCCCGCGACTGCCAGCCCACGAGCCGGCGGAGGACAGCCACACGCTTCGCGGCAAGGCTGGCAGGCACACCGCTTGTGGCCGGTTACCCGTGTCTTGCGATCACTTTCGTCGAGCCGCCCAAGGCGGGACCCGGACCCCGGTGCGGCTAGCACACACGTCGCCCACGACCGAAGCCCAGAGTCCACATCCGGACGCCTGCCGCTCTGGACTGTCTGAATCCCCGGTCCCCGGCACTGCGTAACTCCGAGCCGCTGAACGACAGCCTCCACTTCTCGACACGGCTGGCAGCCACAGCGCTTGTGGCCGGACAACCGTGTCGTAGGATCTCCTTCCCCGAGGCGCCCGAAATGGGATCCGGACCCCGGTGCGGCGAGCAAACACGACACCCAGGATGGAGTCAAAGGGCTCGGGAAGCCGGACCCACGCTGCCCGTGGAGGGACACTCGTGTCCTGCGATCGAAAGAGCTGAGCCGACCGAGGTCCCACCCGGACCCCAGTGCGGCTAGCACACACGTCGCCCAGGATAGGAGCGTGGTTGTTCGGGACGGACGGCTGCCGCTCCGTAGAGGACAGAACCCCATGTCCCCGCGACTGCCAGCCCACGAGCCGGCGGAGGACAGCCACACGCTTCGCGGCAAGGCTGGCAGGCACACCGCTTGTGGCCGGTTACCCGTGTCTTGCGATCACTTTCGTCGAGCCGCCCAAGGCGGGACCCGGACCCCGGCGCGGCTAGCACACACGTCGCGCAGGACCGGAGCCTAGGGGCTCGGGAAGCCGGACCCACGCAGCCCGTAGAGGGACACACGTTTCCTGCGATCGAAATAGGGGAGCCGACAGAGGTTCGACCGGGTCCTAGTGCGGCTAGCACACACATCGCCCGGGACCGGAGCGTCGCTGTTCGGGAAGGACGGCCGCCGCTCCGGACAGCACAGAAGCTTTCGTCTCGGGGACAACCAGCCCCCGAGCCAGAGGATGACAGCCTCTTGTTTCACGACACGGCTGCTACGCATGCAGCTCGTGGCCGGACCACTGTGTCGTGGGATCTCCTTCCCCGATTCGCCCAAGACAGAACCCGGACCCCAGTGCGGCTAGCACACACGTCGCCCAGGATAGGAGCGTGGTTGTTCGGGACGGACGGCTGCCGCTCCGTAGAGGACAGAACCCCATGTCCCCGCGACTGCCAGCCCACGAGCCGGCGGAGGACAGCCACACGCTTCGCGGCAAGGCTGGCAGGCACACCGCTTGTGGCCGGTTACCCGTGTCTTGCGATCACTTTCGTCGAGCCGCCCAAGGCGGGACCCGGACCCCGGCGCGGCTAGCACACACGTCGCGCAGGACCGGAGCCTAGGGGCTCGGGAAGCCGGACCCACGCAGCCCGTAGAGGGAAACACGTTTCCTGCGATCGAAATAGGGGAGCCGACAGAGGTTAGACCGGGTCCTAGTGCGGCTAGCACACACATCGCCCGGGACCGGAGCGTCGCTGTTCGGGAAGGACGGCCGCCGCTCCGGACAGCACAGAAGCTTTCGTCTCGGGGACAACCAGCCCCCGAGCCAGAGGATGACAGCCTCTTGTTTCACGACACGGCTGCTACGCATGCAGCTCGTGGCCGGACCACTGTGTCGTGGGATCTCCTTCCCCGATTCGCCCAAGACAGAACCCGGACCCCAGTGCGGCTAGCACACACGTCGCCCAGGATAGGAGCGTGGTTGTTCGGGACGGACGGCTGCCGCTCCGTAGAGGACAGAACCCCATGTCCCCGCGACTGCCAGCCCACGAGCCGGCAGTGGACAGCCGCACGCTTCGCGGCAAGTCTGGCTCCCATGCCGCTCGTGGCCGGACAACCGTGTCATGGGATCGTTGTCCCTAATCCGCCCGAAACGGGATTCTTACCCTTGCTCGGCTAGCATACACGTCTCCCAGGACCGGAGTCTTGGCGTTCGGGAAAGACGGCGGCCGCTCCGGGACGAATAGTTGCCGAGAGAAAGGAACATAGCCTCCTTCTTCGCGGCAAGGCTGGCAGGCACACCGCTTGTGGCCGGTTACCCGTGTCTTGCGATCACTTTCGTCGAGCCGCCCAAGGCGGGACCCGGACCCCGGCGCGGCTAGCACACACGTCGCGCAGGACCGGAGCCTAGGGGCTCGGGAAGCCGGACCCACGCAGCCCGTAGAGGGACACACGTTTCCTGCGATCGAAATAGGGGAGCCGACAGAGGTTCGACCGGGTCCTAGTGCGGCTAGCACACACATCGCCCGGGACCGGAGCGTCGCTGTTCGGGAAGGACGGCCGCCGCTCCGGACAGCACAGAAGCTTTCGTCTCGGGGACAACCAGCCCCCGAGCCAGAGGATGACAGCCTCTTGTTTCACGACACGGCTGCTACGCATGCAGCTCGTGGCCGGACCACTGTGTCGTGGGATCTCCTTCCCCGATTCGCCCAAGACAGAACCCGGACCCCAGTGCGGCTAGCACACACGTCGCCCAGGATAGGAGCGTGGTTGTTCGGGACGGACGGCTGCCGCTCCGTAGAGGACAGAACCCCATGTCCCCGCGACTGCCAGCCCACGAGCCGGCGGAGGACAGCCACACGCTTCGCGGCAAGGCTGGCAGGCACACCGCTTGTGGCCGGTTACCCGTGTCTTGCGATCACTTTCGTCGAGCCGCCCAAGGCGGGACCCGGACCCCGGTGCGGCTAGCACACACGTCGCCCACGACCGAAGCCCAGAGTCCACATCCGGACGCCTGCCGCTCTGGACTGTCTGAATCCCCGGTCCCCGGCACTGCGTAACTCCGAGCCGCTGAACGACAGCCTCCACTTCTCGACACGGCTGGCAGCCACAGCGCTTGTGGCCGGACAACCGTGTCGTAGGATCTCCTTCCCCGAGGCGCCCGAAATGGGATCCGGACCCCGGTGCGGCGAGCAAACACGACACCCAGGATGGAGTCAAAGGGCTCGGGAAGCCGGACCCACGCTGCCCGTGGAGGGACACTCGTGTCCTGCGATCGAAAGAGCTGAGCCGACCGAGGTCCCACCCGGACCCCAGTGCGGCTAGCACACACGTCGCCCAGGATAGGAGCGTGGTTGTTCGGGACGGACGGCTGCCGCTCCGTAGAGGACAGAACCCCTTGGCCCCGCGACTGCCAGCCCACGAGCCGGCAGTGGACAGCCGCACGCTTCGCGGCAAGTCTGGCTCCCATGCCGCTCGTGGCCGGACAACCGTGTCATGGGATCGTTGTCCCCAATCCGGCCGAAACGAAATTCTTACCCTTGCTCGGCTAGCATACACGTCTCCCAGGACCGGAGTCTTGGCGTTCGGGAAAGACGGCGGCCGCTCCGGGACGAATAGTTGCCGAGAGAACGGAACATAGCCTCCTTCTTCGCGGCAAGGCTGGCACCCACACCGCTTGTGGCCGGTTACCCGTGTCTTGCGATCACTTTCGTCGAGCCGCCCTAGGCGGGACCCGGACCCCGGCGCGGCTAGCACACACGTCGCGCAGGACCGGAGCCTAGGGGCTCGGGAAGCCGGACCCACGCAGCCCGTAGAGGGACACACGTTTCCTGCGATCGAAATAGGGGAGCCGACAGAGGTTCGACCGGGTCCTAGTGCGGCTAGCACACACATCGCCCGGGACCGGAGCGTGGCTGTTCGGGACGGACGGCTGCCGCTCCGTAGAGGACAGAACCCCATGTCCCCGCGACTGCCAGCCCACGAGCCGGCGGAGGACAGCCACACGCTTCGCGGCAAGGCTGGCAGGCACACCGCTTGTGGCCGGTTACCCGTGTCTTGCGATCACTTTCGTCGAGCCGCCCAAGGCGGGACCCGGACCCCGGCGCGGCTAGCACACACGTCGCGCAGGACCGGAGCCTAGGGGCTCGGGAAGCCGGACCCACGCAGCCCGTAGAGGGACACACGTTTCCTGCGATCGAAATAGGGGAGCCGACAGAGGTTCGACCGGGTCCTAGTGCGGCTAGCACACACATCGCCCGGGACCGGAGCGTCGCTGTTCGGGAAGGACGGCCGCCGCTCCGGACAGCACAGAAGCTTTCGTCTCGGGGACAACCAGCCCCCGAGCCAGAGGATGACAGCCTCTTGTTTCACGACACGGCTGCTACGCATGCAGCTCGTGGCCGGACCACTGTGTCGTGGGATCTCCTTCCCCGATTCGCCCAAGACAGAACCCGGACCCCAGTGCGGCTAGCACACACGTCGCCCAGGATAGGAGCGTGGTTGTTCGGGATGGACGGCTGCCGCTCCGTAGAGGACAGAACCCCATGTCCCCGCGACTGCCAGCCCACGAGCCGGCGGAGGACAGCCACACGCTTCGCGGCAAGGCTGGCAGGCACACCGCTTGTGGCCGGTTACCCGTGTCTTGCGATCACTTTCGTCGAGCCGCCCAAGGCGGGACCCGGACCCCGGCGCGGCTAGCACACACGTCGCCCACGACCGAAGCCCAGAGTCCACATCCGGACGCCTGCCGCTCTGGACTGTCTGAATCCCCGGTCCCCGGCACTGCGTAACTCCGAGCCGCTGAACGACAGCCTCCACTTCTCGACACGGCTGGCAGCCACAGCGCTTGTGGCCGGACAACCGTGTCGTAGGATCTCCTTCCCCGAGGCGCCCGAAATGGGATCCGGACCCCGGTGCGGCGAGCAAACACGACACCCAGGATGGAGTCAAAGGGCTCGGGAAGCCGGACCCACGCTGCCCGTGGAGGGACACTCGTGTCCTGCGATCGAAAGAGCTGAGCCGACCGAGGTCCCACCCGGACCCCAGTGCGGCTAGCACACACGTCGCCCAGGATAGGAGCGTGGTTGTTCGGGACGGACGGCTGCCGCTCCGTAGAGGACAGAACCCCATGTCCCCGCGACTGCCAGCCCACGAGCCGGCAGTGGACAGCCGCACGCTTCGCGGCAAGTCTGGCTCCCATGCCGCTCGTGGCCGGACAACCGTGTCATGGGATCGTTGTCCCTAATCCGCCCGAAACGGGATTCTTACCCTTGCTCGGCTAGCATACACGTCTCCCAGGACCGGAGTCTTGGCATTCGGGAAAGACGGCGGCCGCTCCGGTACGAATAGTTGCCGAGAGAAAGGAACATAGCCTCCTTCTTCGCGGCAAGGCTGGCAGGCACACCGCTTGTGGCCGGTTACCCGTGTCTTGCGATCACTTTCGTCGAGCCGCCCAAGGCGGGACCCGGACCCCGGCGCGGCTAGCACACACGTCGCGCAGGACCGGAGCCTAGGGGCTCGGGAAGCCGGACCCACGCAGCCCGTAGAGGGACACACGTTTCCTGCGATCGAAATAGGGGAGCCGACAGAGGTTCGACCGGGTCCTAGTGCGGCTAGCACACACATCGCCCGGGACCGGAGCGTCGCTGTTCGGGAAGGACGGCCGCCGCTCCGGACAGCACAGAAGCTTTCGTCTCGGGGACAACCAGCCCCCGAGCCAGAGGATGACAGCCTCTTGTTTCACGACACGGCTGCTACGCATGCAGCTCGTGGCCGGACCACTGTGTCGTGGGATCTCCTTCCCCGATTCGCCCAAGACAGAACCCGGACCCCAGGGCGGCTAGCACACACGTCGCCCAGGATAGGAGCGTGGTTGTTCGGGACGGACGGCTGCCGCTCCGTAGAGGACAGAACCCCATGTCCCCGCGACTGCCAGCCCACGAGCCGGCGGAGGACAGCCACACGCTTCGCGGCAAGGCTGGCAGGCACACCGCTTGTGGCCGGTTACCCGTGTCTTGCGATCACTTTCGTCGAGCCGCCCAAGGCGGGACCCGGACCCCGGTGCGGCTAGCACACACGTCGCCCACGACCGAAGCCCAGAGTCCACATCCGGACGCCTGCCGCTCTGGACTGTCTGAATCCCCGGTCCCCGGCACTGCGTAACTCCGAGCCGCTGAACGACAGCCTCCACTTCTCGACACGGCTGGCAGCCACAGCGCTTGTGGCCGGACAACCGTGTCGTAGGATCTCCTTCCCCGAGGCGCCCGAAATGGGATCCGGACCCCGGTGCGGCGAGCAAACACGACACCCAGGATGGAGTCAAAGGGCTCAGGAAGCCGGACCCACGCTGCCCGTGGAGGGACACTCGTGTCCTGCGATCGAAAGAGCTGAGCCGACCGAGGTCCCACCCGGACCCCAGTGCGGCTAGCACACACGTCGCCCAGGATAGGAGCGTGGTTGTTCGGGACGGACGGCTGCCGCTCCGTAGAGGACAGAACCCCATGTCCCCGCGACTGCCAGCCCACGAGCCGGCAGTGGACAGCCGCACGCTTCGCGGCAAGTCTGGCTCCCATGCCGCTCGTGGCCGGACAACCGTGTCATGGGATCGTTGTCCCCAATCCGCCCGAAACGGGATTCTTACCCTTGCTCGGCTAGCATACACGTCTCCCAGGACCGGAGTCTTGGCGTTCGGGAAAGACGGCGGCCGCTCCGGGACGAATAGTTGCCGAGAGAACGGAACATAGCCTCCTTCTTCGCGGCAAGGCTGGCACCCACACCGCTTGTGGCCGGTTACCCGTGTCTTGCGATCACTTTCGTCGAGCTGCCCTAGGCGGGACCCGGACCCCGGCGCGGCTAGCACACACGTCGCGCAGGACCGGAGCCTAGGGGCTCGGGAAGCCGGACCCACGCAGCCCGTAGAGGGACACACGTTTCCTGCGATCGAAATAGGGGAGCCGACAGAGGTTCGACCGGGTCCTAGTGCGGCTAGCACACACATCGCCCGGGACCGGAGCGTGGCTGTTCGGGACGGACGGCTGCCGCTCCGTAGAGGACAGAACCCCATGTCCCCGCGACTGCCAGCCCACGAGCCGGCGGAGGACAGCCACACGCTTCGCGGCAAGGCTGGCAGGCACACCGCTTGTTGCCGGTTACCCGTGTCTTGCGATCACTTTCGTCGAGCCGCCCAAGGCGGGACCCGGACCCCGGCGCGGCTAGCACACACGTCGCGCAGGACCGGAGCCTAGGGGCTCGGGAAGCCGGACCCACGCAGCCCGTAGAGGGACACACGTTTCCTGCGATCGAAATAGGGGAGCCGACAGAGGTTCGACCGGGTCCTAGTGCGGCTAGCACACACATCGCCCGGGACCGGAGCGTCGCTGTTCGGGAAGGACGGCCGCCGCTCCGGACAGCACAGAAGCGTTCGTCTCGGGGACAACCAGCCCCCGAGCCAGAGGATGACAGCCTCTTGTTTCACGACACGGCTGCTACGCATGCAGCTCGTGGCCGGACCACTGTGTCGTGGGATCTCCTTCCCCGATTCGCCCAAGACAGAACCCGGACCCCAGTGCGGCTAGCACACACGTCGCCCAGGATAGGAGCGTGGTTGTTCGGGACGGACGGCTGCCGCTCCGGACAGGACAGAACCCCATGTCCCCGCGACTGCCAGCCCACGAGCCGGCGGAGGACTGCCGCACGCTTCGCGGCAAGGCTGGCTCCCATGCCGCTCGTGGCCGGTTACCCGTGTCTTGCGATCACTTTCGTCGAGCCGCCCAAGGCGGGACCCGGACCCCGGTGCGGCTAGCACACACGTCGCCCACGACCGAAGCCCAGAGTCCACATCCGGACGCCTGCCGCTCTGGACTGTCTGAATCCCCGGTCCCCGGCACTGCGTAACTCCGAGCCGCTGAACGACAGCCTCCACTTCTCGACACGGCTGGCAGCCACAGCGCTTGTGGCCGGACAACCGTGTCGTAGGATCTCCTTCCCCGAGGCGCCCGAAATGGGATCCGGACCCCGGTGCGGCGAGCAAACACGACACCCAGGATGGAGTCAAAGGGCTCGGGAAGCCGGACCCACGCTGCCCGTGGAGGGACACTCGTGTCCTGCGATCGAAAGAGCTGAGCCGACCGAGGTCCCACCCGGACCCCAGTGCGGCTAGCACACACGTCGCCCAGGATAGGAGCGTGGTTGTTCGGGACGGACGGCTGCCGCTCCGTAGAGGACAGAACCCCATGTCCCCGCGACTGCCAGCCCACGAGCCGGCAGTGGACAGCCGCACGCTTCGCGGCAAGTCTGGCTCCCATGCCGCTCGTGGCCGGACAACCGTGTCATGGGATCGTTGTCCCCAATCCGCCCGAAACGGGATTCTTACCCTTGCTCGGCTAGCATACACGTCTCCCAGGACCGGAGTCTTGGCGTTCGGGAAAGACGGCGGCCGCTCCGGGACGAATAGTTGCCGAGAGAACGGAACATAGCCTCCTTCTTCGCGGCAAGGCTGGCAGGCACACCGCTTGTGGCCGATTACCCGTGTCTTGCGATCATTTTAGTCGAGCCGCCCAAGGCGGACCCGGACCCCGGTGCGGCTAGCACACACGTCGCGCAGGACCGGAGCCTAGGGGCTCGGGTAGCCGGACCCACGCTGCCCGTAGAGGGACACACGTTTCCTGCGATCGAAATAGCGGAGCCGACAGAGGTTCGACCGGGTCCTAGTGCGGCTAGCACACACATCGCCCGGGACCGGAGCGTCGCTGTTCGGGAAGGACGGCCGCCGCTCCGGACAGCACAGAAGCTTTCGTCTCGGGGACAACCAGCCCCCGAGCCAGAGGATGACAGCCTCTTGTTTCACGACACGGCTGCTACGCATGCAGCTCGTGGCCGGACCACTGTGTCGTGCGATCTTCTTCCTCGATTCGCCCAAGACAGAACCCAAGTGCCCCCAAAGGAAGGCTTTGGGTACAACTGAACTCCCCAGGGGAGCCTTTATGCAGCCCCACATGCAACTGGACCCTCCGGGTTCACTCTTTCACCGCAAGCCTAAATATAGCCCTCGGCGCAATGGGAGAAGACTGAAAAAGCGGGCCTCAGAAAATGTATGAAAAGCCTAATTCGCCCATCCAAAAGTGCCCCCAGAGGAAGGCTTTGGGTACAACTGAACTCCCCAGGGGAGCCTTAACGCAGCCCCACATGCAACTGGACCCTCCGTATTCGCTCTTTCACAGCAACCCTTAATATAACACTAGCCAGCATGGCATACGACTGAAAACTCGGGCCACAGAAAAAGCGTTTCAAGCCCCATTCGCCCATCCAGAAGTGCAACCAAAGGAAGGCTTTGGGTACAACTGAACTCCCCAGGGGAGCCTTTACGCAGCCCCACATGCAACTGGACCCTCTGTATTCGCTCTTTCTAAGCAACCATAATATAACCCTAGCCAGCATGGCAGAAGACTGAAAAATCGGGCCCCAGAAAACGCGTTACAAGCCCCATTCGCCCATTCAAAAGTACCCCCAGAGGAAGGCTTTGAGTACAAGTGAACTCCGCAGGGGAGCCTTTACGCAGCCCCACATGCAACTGGACCCTCCGGGTTCGCTGTTTCCAAGCAACCCTTAATATAACACTAGCCAGCATGGCATACGACTGAAAACTCGGGCCACAGAAATAGCGTTTCAAGCCCCATTCACCCATCCAGAAGTGCAACCAAAGGAAGGGTTTCGGTACAAGTGAACTCCCCAGGGGAGCCTTTATGCAGCCCCACATGCAAATGGACCCTCCGGGTTCGCTCTTTCCGAGCAACACTAAACATAACCCTAGCCGGCATGGGAGACGACTGAAAACTCGGGACCCAGAAAACGCTTTCCAAGCCCCTTTCGCCCATTCAAAAGTGCCCCCAAAGGAAGGCTTTGGGTACAAGTGAACTCCCCAGGGGAGCCTTTACGCAGCCCCACATGCAACTGGACCCTCCGGGTTCGCTCTTTCCGAGCAACACTAAACATAGCCCTAGCCGGCATGGCAGACGACTGAAAACTCGGGCCCCAGAAAACGCTTTCTGAGCCCATTTGGCCTTTCAAAAGTGCCCCCAGAGGAACGCTTTGGGTACAAGTGAACTCCCCAGGGGAGCCTTTATACAGCCCCACATGCAAATGGACCCTTCGGGTTCGCTCTTTCCGAGCAACACTAAACATAACCCTAGCCGGCATGGCAGACGACTAAATAATCGGGACCCAGAAAACGCTTTCCAAGCCCGTTTCGCCCATCCAAAAGTGCCCCCAGAGGAAGGGTTTGGGTACAAGTGAACTCCCCAGGGGAGCCTTTATGCAGCCCCACATGCAAATGGACCCTCTGGGTTCGCTCTTTCCGAGCAACCCTTAATATAACACTAGCCAGCATGGCAGAAGACTGAAAACTCGGGCCACAGAAAAAGCGTTTCAAGCCCCATTCGCCCATCCAAAAGTGCCACCGAAGGAAGGTTTTGGGTACAACTGAACTCCCCAGGGGAGCCTTTATGCAGCCCCACATGCAAATGGACCCTCCGGGTTCGCTGTTTCTGAGCAACCCTTAATATAACACTAGCCAGCATGGCAGAAGACTGAAAACTCGGGCCACAGAAAAAGCGTTTCAAGCCCCATTCACCCATGCAGAAGTGCCCCCAAAGGAAGGCTTTGGGTACAACTGAACTCCCCAGGGGAGCCTTTATGCAGCCCCACATGCAACTGGAACCTCTGTATTCGCTCTTTCTCAGCAACCCTAAATATAGCCCTGGCCCGCATGGCAGAAAACTGAAAATTCGGGCCACAGAAAACGCGATACAAGCTCCATTCGCCCATCCAAAAGTGCCCCCAAAGGAAGGCGTTGGGTACAACTGAACTCCCCAGAGGAGCCTTTATGCAGCCCCACATGCAACTGGACCTTTCCGGGTTCACTCTTTCACCGCAAGCCTAAATATAGCCCTCTGCGCAATGTGAAAAGACTGAAAAAGCGGGCCTCAGAAAACGCATTGCGATTCCCCTTGGACCATCCAAAAGTGCCCCCAAAGGAAGGCTTTGGGTACAAGTGAACTCCCCAGGGGAGCCTTTATGCAGCCCCACATGCAACTGGACGCTCCGGGTTCGCTGTTTCCGAGCAACCCTAAATATAATCCCTAGCCAGCATGGCAGAAGACTGAAAACTCGGGCCACAGAAAAAGCGTTTCAAGCCCCATTCACCCATGCAGAAGTGCCCCCAAAGGAAGGCTTTGGGTACAACTGAACTCCCCAGGGGAGCCTTTATGCAGCCCCACATGCAACTGGAACCTCTGTATTCGCTCTTTCTCAGCAACCCTAAATATAGCCCTGGCCAGCATGGCAGAAAACTGAAAATTCGGGCCACAGAAAACGCGATACAAGCTCCATTCGCCCATCCAAAAGTGCCCCCAAAGGAAGGCGTTGGGTACAACTGAACTCCCCAGGGGAGCCTTTATGCAGCCCCACATGCAACTGGACCTTTCCGGGTTCACTCTTTCCAAGCAACACTAAACATATCCCTAGCCGGCATGGGAGACGACTGAAAAATCGGGCCCCAGAAAACGCTTTCCAAGCCCCTTTCGCCCATTCAAAAGTGCCCCAAGAGGAAGGCTTTGGGTACAAGTGAACTCCCCAGGGGAGCCTTGATGCAGCCCCACATGCAACTGGACCCTCTGGGTTCGCTGTTTCTGAGCAACCCTTAATATAACACTAGCCAGCATGGCAGAAGACTGAAAACTCGGGCCACAGAAAAAGCGTTTCAAGCCCCATTCACGCATCCAGAAGTGCCCCCAAAGGAAGGCTTTGGGTACAACTGAACTCCCCAGGGGAGCCTTTATGCAGCCCCACATGCAACTGGAACCTCTCTATTCGCTCTTTCTAAGCAACCCTAAATATAACCCTAGCCAGCATGGCAGAAGACTGAAAAATCGGGCCCCAGAAAAAGCGTTACAAGCCCCATTCACGCATCCAGAAGTGCCCCCAAAGGAAGGCTTTGGGTACAACTGAACTCCCCAGGGGAGCCTTTATGCAGCCCCACATGCAAATGGACCCTCCGGGTTCGCTCTTTCCAAGCAACACTAAACATATCCCTAGCCGGCATGGGAGACTACCGAAAACTCGGGACCCAGAAAACGCTTTCCAAGCCCCTTTCGCCCATTCAAAAGGGCCCCCAGAGGAAGGTTTTGGGTACAAGTGAACTCCCCAGGGGAGCCTTTACGCAGCCCCACATGCAACTGGACCCTCCGGGTTTGCTCTTTCCGAGCAACCCTAAATATAACCCTGGCCCGCATGGCAAAAGACTGAAAACTCGGGCCACAGAAAAAGCGTTTCAAGCCTAATTCGCCCATCCAAAAGTGCCCCCAAAGGCAGGCTTTGGGTACAACTGAACTCCCCAGGGGAGCCTTTATGCAGCCCCACATGCAACTGGACCCTCCGGGTTCGCTGTTTCTGAGTAACCCTTAATATAACACTAGCCAGCATGGCAGAAGACTGAAAACTCGGGCCACAGAAAAAGCGTTTCAAGCCCCATTCACCCATGCAGAAGTGCCCCCAAAGGAAGGCTTTGGGTACAACTGAACTCCCCAGGGGAGCCTTTATGCAGCCCCACATGCAACTGGAACCTCTGTATTCGCTCTTTCTCAGCAACCCTAAATATAGCCCTGGCCCGCATGGCAGAAAACTGAAAATTCGGGCCACAGAAAACGCGATACAAGCTCCATTCGCCCATCCAAAAGTGCCCCCAAAGGAAGGCGTTGGGTACAACTGAACTCCCCAGAGGAGCCTTTATGCAGCCCCACATGCAACTGGACCTTTCCGGGTTCACTCTTTCACCGCAAGCCTAAATATAGCCCTCTGCGCAATGTGAAAAGACTGAAAAAGCGGGCCTCAGAAAACGCATTGCGATTCCCCTTGGACCATCCAAAAGTGCCCCCAAAGGAAGGCTTTGGGTACAAGTGAACTCCCCAGGGGAGCCTTTATGCAGCCCCACATGCAACTGGATGCTCCGGGTTCGCTGTTTCCGAGCAACCCTAAATATAATCCCTAGCCAGCATGGCAAAAGACTGAAAACTCGGGCCACAGAAAAAGCGTTTCAAGCCCCATTCACCCATCCAGAAGTGCAACCAAAGGAAGGGTTTCGGTACAACTGAACTCCCCAGGGGAGCCTTTATGCAGCCCCACATGCAACTGGACCCTCCGGGTTCGCTCTTTCCAAGCAACACTAAACATATCCCTAGCCGGCATGGGAGACGACTGAAAAATCGGGCCCCAGAAAACGCTTTCCGAGCCCATTTGGCCTTTCAAAAGTGCCCGCAGAGGAAGGCTTTGGGTCCAAGTGAACTCCCCAGGGGAGCCTTTATGCAGCCCCACATGCAAATGGACCCTCCGGGTTCGCTCTTTCCAAGCAACACTAAACATATCCCTAGCCGGCATGGGAGACGACTGAAAAATCGGGCCCCAGAAAACGCTTTCCAAGCCCCTTTCGCCCATTCAAAAGTGCCCCAAGAGGAAGGCTTTGGGTACAAGTGAACTCCCCAGGGGAGCCTTGATGCAGCCCCACATGCAACTGGACCCTCTGGGTTCGCTGTTTCTGAGCAACCCTTAATATAACACTAGCCAGCATGGCAGAAGACTGAAAACTCGGGCCACAGAAAAAGCGTTTCAAGCCCCATTCACGCATCCAGAAGTGCCCCCAAAGGAAGGCTTTGGGTACAACTGAACTCCCCAGGGGAGCCTTTATGCAGCCCCACATGCAACTGGAACCTCTCTATTCGCTCTTTCTAAGCAACCCTAAATATAACCCTAGCCAGCATGGCAGAAGACTGAAAAATCGGGCCACAGAAAAAGCGTTACAAGCCCCATTCACGCATCCAGAAGTGCCCCCAAAGGAAGGCTTTGGGTACAAGTGAACTCCCCAGGGGAGCCTTTATGCAGCCCCACATGCAACTGGACCCTCCGGGTTCGCTCTTTCCGAGCAACCCTAAATATAACCCTGGCCCGCATGGCAAAAGACTGAAAACTTGGGCCACAGAAAAAGCGTTTCAAGCCTAATTCGCCCATCCAAAAGTGCCCCCAAAGGCAGGCTTTGGGTACAACTGAACTCCCCAGGGGAGCCTTTATGCAGCCCCACATGCAACTGGAACCTCTGTATTCGCTCTTTCTCAGCAACCCTAAATATATCCCTGGCACGCATGGCAGACCACTGAAAAATCGGGCCCCAGAAAACGCGTTACAAGCCCCATTCGCCCATCCAAAAGTGCCCCCGAAGGAAGGCTTTGGGTACAACTGAACTCCCCAGGGGAGCCTTTATGCAGCCCCACATGCAACTGGACCCTCCGGGTTCGCTCTTTCCGAGCAACCCTAAATATAACGCTTGCCAGCCTGGCAGAAGACTGAAAACTCGGGCCACAGAAAAAGCGTTTCAAGCCCCATTCACGCATCCAGAAGTGCCCCCAAAGGAAGGCTTTGGGTACAACTGAACTCCCCAGGGGAGCCTTTATGCAGCCCCACATGCAAGTCGACCCTCCGGGTTCGCTCTTTCCGAGCAACACTAAACATAACCCTAGCCGGCATGGGAGACTACCGAAAACTTGGGACCCAGAAAACGCTTTCCAAGCCCCTTTCGCGCATTCAAAAGTGCCCCCAGAGGAAGGTTTTGGGTACAAGTGTACTCCCCAGGGGAGCCTTTACGCAGCCCCACATGCAAATGGACCCTCCGGGTTCGCTGCTTCCGAGCAACCCTTAATATAACACTAGCCAGCATGGCATACGACTGAAAACTTGGGCCACAGAAAAAGCGTTTCAAGCCCCATTCACCCATCCAGAAGTGCCCCCAAAGGAAGGCTTTGGGTACAACTGAACTCCCCAGGGGAGCCTTTATGCAGCCCCACATGCAACTGGACCCTCCGGGTTCGCTGTTTCCGAGCAACCCTAAATATAACTCTTGCCAGCATGGCAGAAGACTGAAAACTCGGGCCACAGAAAAAGCGTTTCAAGCCCCATTCACCCATCCAGAAGTGCCCCCAAAGGAAGGCTTTGGGTACAACTGAACTCCCCAGGGGAGCCTTTATGCAGCCCCACATGCAACTGGACCCTCCGGGTTCGCTCTTTCCGAGCAACACTAAACATATCCCTAGCCGGCATGGGAGACGACTGAAAACTCAGGCCCCAGAAAACGCTTTCCGAGCCCATTTGGCCTTTCAAAAGTGCCCGCAGAGGAAGGCTTTGGGTACAAGTGAACTCCCCAGGGGAGCCTTTATGCAGCCCCACATGCAAATGGACCCTCCGGGTTCGCTCTTTCCGAGCAACACTAAACATATCCCTGGCCCGCATGGCAGACGACTGAAAACTCGGGACCCATAAAACGCTTTCCAAGCCCCTTTCGCGCATTCAAAAGTGCCCCCAGAGGAAGGCTTTGGGTACAAGTGAACTCCCCAGGGGAGCCTTTACGCAGCCCCACATGCAAATGGACCCTCCGGGTTCGCTGTTTCTGAGCAACCCTTAATATAACACTAGCCAGCATGGCAGAAGACTGAAAACTCGGGCCACAGAAAAAGCGTTTCAAGCCCCATTCACCCATCCAGAAGTGCCCCCAAAGGAAGGCTTTGGGTACAACTGAACTCCCCAGGGGAGCCTTTATGCAGCCCCACATGCAACTGGAACCTCTCTATTCGCTCTTTCTAAGCAACCCTAAATATAACCCTAGCCAGCATGGCAGAAGACTGAAAAATCGGGCCCCAGAAAAAGCGTTTCAAGCCCCATTCACGCATCCAGAAGTGCCCCCAAAGGAAGGCTTTGGGTACAACTGAACTCCCCAGGGGAGCCTTTATGCAGCCCCACATGCAAATGGACCCTCCGGGTTCGCTCTTTCCAAGCAACACTAAACATATCCCTAGCCGGCATGGGAGACTACCGAAAACTCGGGACCCAGAAAACGCTTTCCAAGCCCCTTTCGCGCATTCAAAAGTGCCCCCAGAGGAAGGTTTTGGGTACAAGTGAACTCCCCAGGGGAGCCTTTACGTAGCCCCACATGCAACTGGACCCTCTGGGTTCGCTCTTTCTGAGCAACCCTAAATATAACCCTGGCCCGCATGGCAAAAGACTGAAAACTCGGGCCACAGAAAAAGCGTTTCAAGCCCCATTCACCCATCCAAAAGTGCCCCCAAAGGCAGGCTTTGGGTACAACTGAACTCCCCAGGGGAGCCTTTATGCAGCCCCACATGCAACTGGAACCTCTGTATTCGCTCTTTCTCAGCAACCCTAAATATATCCCTGGCCCGCATGGCAGACCACTGAAAAATCGGGCCCCAGAAAACGCGTTACAAGCCCCATTCGCCCATCCAAAAGAGCCCCCGAAGGAAGGCTTTGGGTACAACTGAACTCCCCAGGGGAGCCTTTATGCAGCCCCACATGCAACTGGACCCTCCGGGTTCGCTCTTTCCGAGCAACCCTAAATATAACGCTTGCCAGCCTGGCAGAAGACTGAAAACTCGGGCCACAGAAAAAGCGTTTCAAGCCCCATTCACGCATCCAGAAGTGCCCCCAGAGGAAGGCTTTGGGTACAACTGAACTCCCCAGGGGAGCCTTTATGCAGCCCCACATGCAACTCGACCCTCCGGGTTCGCTCTTTCCGAGCAACACTAAACATAACCCTAGCCGGCATGGGAGACTACCAAAAACTTGGGACCCAGAAAACGCTTTCCAAGCCCCTTTCGCGCATTCAAAAGTGCCCCCAGAGGAAGGTTTTGGGTACAAGTGAACTCCCCAGGGGAGCCTTTACGCAGCCCCACATGCAAATGGACCCTCCGGGTTCGCTGCTTCCGAGCAACCCTTAATATAACACTAGCCAGCATGGCATACGACTGAAAACTCGGGCCACAGAAAAAGCGTTTCAAGCCCCATTCACCCATCTAAAGTGCAACCAAAGGAAGGCTTTGGGTACAACTGAACTCCCCAGGGGAGCCTTTATGCAGCCCCACATGCAACTGGACCCTCCGGGTTCGCTGTTTCACAGCAACCCTAAATATAACTCTTGCCAGCATGGCAGAAGACTGAAAACTCGGGCCACAGAAAAAGCGTTTCAAGCCCCATTCACCCATCCAGAAGTGCCCCCAAAGGAAGGCTTTGGGTACAACTGAACTCCCCAGGGGAGCCTTTATGCAGCCCCACATGCAAATGGACCCTCCGGGTTCGCTGTTTCCGAGCAACCCTTAATATAACACTAGCCAGCATGGCAGAAGACTGAAAACTTGGGACCCAGAAAACGCTTTCCAAGCCCCTTTCGCGCATTCAAAAGTGCCCCCAGAGGAAGGTTTTGGGTACAAGTGAACTCCACAGGGGAGCCTTTATGCAGCCCCACATGCAACTCGAGCCTTTCGGGTTCACTCTTTCACCGCAAGCCTAAATATAGCCCTCTGCGCAATGTGAAAAGACTGAAAAAGCGGGCCTCAGAAAACGCATTGCGATTCCCCTTGGACCATCCAAAAGTGCCCCCAGAGGAAGGCTTTGGGTACAAGTGAACTCCCCAGGGGAGCCTTTACGCAGCCCCACATGCAAATGGACCCTCCGGGTTCGCTCTTTCCGAGCAACACTAAACATAACCCTAGCCGGCATGGCAGAAGACTGAAAACTCGGGCCACAGAAAAAGCGTTTCAAGCCCCATTCACCCATCCAGAAGTGCAACCAAAGGAAGGCTTTGGGTACAAGTGAACTCCCCAGGGGAGCCTTTATGCAGCCCCACATGCAACTGGACCCTCCGGGTTCGCTCTTTCCGAGCAACACTAAACATAGCCCTAGCCGGCATGGTAGACGACTGAAAACTCGGGCCACAGAAAACGCTTTCTGAGCCCTTTTGGCCTTTCAAAAGTGCCCCCAAAGGAAGGCCTTGGGTACAACTGAACTCCCCAGGGGAGCCTTTATGCAGCCCCACATGCAAATGGACCCTCCGGGTTCGCTCTTTCCGAGCAACACTAAACATAGCCCTAGCCGGCATGGCAGACGACTGAAAACTCGGGCCCCAGAAAACGCTTTCTGAGCCCATTTGGCCTTTCAAAAGTGCCCCCAGAGGAACGCTTTGGGTACAAGTGAACTCCCCAGGGGAGCCTTTATGCAGCCCCACATGCAACTGGACCCTCCTTGTTCACTGTTTCCGAGCAACCCTTAATATAACACTAGCCAGCATGGCAGAAGACTGAAAACTCGGGCCACAGAAAAAGCGTTTCAAGCCCCATTCGCCCATCCAAAAGTGCCCCCGAAGGAAGGCTTTGGGTACAACTGAACTCCCCAGGGGAGCCTTTATGCAGCCCCACATGCAACTGGACCCTCCGGGTTCGCTGTTTCCGAGCAACCCTTAATATAACACTAGCCAGCATGGCAGAAGACTGAAAACTCGGGCCACAGAAAAAGCGTTTCAAGCCCCATTCACCCATGCAGAAGTGCCCCCAAAGGAAGGCTTTGGGTACAAGTGAACTCCCCAGGGGAGCCTTTATGCAGCCCCACATGCAACTGGACCCTTCCGGGTTCACTCTTTCACCGCAAGCCTAAATATAGCCCTCTGCGCAATGTGAAAAGACTGAAAAAGCGGGCCTCAGAAAACGCATTGCGATTCCCCTTGGACCATCCAAAAGTGCCCCCAAAGGAAGGCTTTGGGTACAAGTGAACTCCCCAGGGGAGCCTTTATGCAGCCCCACATGCAACTGGACGCTCCGGGTTCGCTGTTTCCGAGCAACCCTAAATATAATCCCTAGCCAGCATGGCAGAAGACTGAAAACTCGGGCCACAGAAAAAGCGTTTCAAGCCCCATTCACCCATCCAGAAGTGCAACCAAAGGAAGGCTTTGGGTACAACTGAACTCCCCAGGGGAGCCTTTATGCAGCCCCACATGCAACTGGACCCTCCGGGTTCGCTCTTTCCAAGCAACACTAAACATATCCCTAGCCGGCATGGGAGACGACTGAAAAATCGGGCCCCAGAAAACGCTTTCCGAGCCCATTTGGCCTTTCAAAAGTGCCCGCAGAGGAAGGCTTTGGGTACAAGTGAACTCCCCAGGGGAGCCTTTATGCAGCCCCACATGCAAATGGACCCTCCGGGTTCGCTCTTTCCAAGCAACACTAAACATATCCCTAGCCGGCATGGGAGACGACTGAAAAATCGGGCCCCAGAAAACGCTTTCCAAGCCCCTTTCGCCCATTCAAAAGTGCCCCAAGAGGAAGGCTTTGGGTACAAGTGAACTCCCCAGGGGAGCCTTGATGCAGCCCCACATGCAACTGGACCCTCTGGGTTCGCTGTTTCTGAGCAACCCTTAATATAACACTAGCCAGCATGGCAGAAGACTGAAAACTCGGGCCACAGAAAAAGCGTTTCAAGCCCCATTCGCCCATCCAAAAGTGCCCCCGAAGGAAGGCTTTGGGTACAACTGAACTCCCCAGGGGAGCCTTTATGCAGCCTCACATGCAACTGGACCCTCCGGGTTCGCTCTTTCCGAGCAACCCTTAATATAACACTAGCCAGCATGGCAGAAGACTGAAAACTCGGGCCACAGAAAAAGCGTTTCAAGCCCCATTCACCCATCCAGAAGTGCCCCCGAAGGAAGGCTTTGGGTACAACTGAACTCCCCAGGGGAGCCTTTATGCAGCCCCACATGCAACTGGAACCTCTGTATTCGCTCTTTCTCAGCAACCCTAAATATAAACCTGGCCCGCTTGGCAGACGACTGAAAAATCGGGCCCCAGAAAACGCGTTACAAGCCCCATTCGCCCATCCAAAAGTGCCCCCAAAGGAAGGCTTTGGGTACAACTGAACTCCCCAGGGGAGCCTTTATGCAGCCCCACATGCAAATGGACCCTCCGGGTTCGCTCTTTCCAAGCAACACTAAACATATCCCTAGCCGGCATGGGAGACTACCGAAAACTCGGGACCCAGAAAACGCTTTCCAAGCCCCTTTCGCGCATTCAAAAGTGCCCCCAGAGGAAGGTTTTGGGTACAAGTGAACTCCCCAGGGGAGCCTTTACGTAGCCCCACATGCAACTGGACCCTCTGGGTTCGCTCTTTCTGAGCAACCCTAAATATAACCCTGGCCCGCATGGCAAAAGACTGAAAACTCGGGCCACAGAAAAAGCGTTTCAAGCCCCATTCACCCATCCAAAAGTGCCCCCAAAGGCAGGCTTTGGGTACAACTGAACTCCCCAGGGGAGCCTTTATGCAGCCCCACATGCAACTGGAACCTCTGTATTCGCTCTTTCTCAGCAACCCTAAATATATCCCTGGCCCGCATGGCAGACCACTGAAAAATCGGGCCCCAGAAAACGCGTTACAAGCCCCATTCGCCCATCCAAAAGAGCCCCCGAAGGAAGGCTTTGGGTACAACTGAACTCCCCAGGGGAGCCTTTATGCAGCCCCACATGCAACTGGACCCTCCGGGTTCGCTCTTTCCGAGCAACCCTAAATATAACGCTTGCCAGCCTGGCAGAAGACTGAAAACTCGGGCCACAGAAAAAGCGTTTCAAGCCCCATTCACGCATCCAGAAGTGCCCCCAGAGGAAGGCTTTGGGTACAACTGAACTCCCCAGGGGAGCCTTTATGCAGCCCCACATGCAACTCGACCCTCCGGGTTCGCTCTTTCCGAGCAACACTAAACATAACCCTAGCCGGCATGGGAGACTACCAAAAACTTGGGACCCAGAAAACGCTTTCCAAGCCCCTTTCGCGCATTCAAAAGTGCCCCCAGAGGAAGGTTTTGGGTACAAGTGAACTCCCCAGGGGAGCCTTTACGCAGCCCCACATGCAAATGGACCCTCCGGGTTCGCTGCTTCCGAGCAACCCTTAATATAACACTAGCCAGCATGGCATACGACTGAAAACTCGGGCCACAGAAAAAGCGTTTCAAGCCCCATTCACCCATCTAAAGTGCAACCAAAGGAAGGCTTTGGGTACAACTGAACTCCCCAGGGGAGCCTTTATGCAGCCCCACATGCAACTGGACCCTCCGGGTTCGCTGTTTCACAGCAACCCTAAATATAACTCTTGCCAGCATGGCAGAAGACTGAAAACTCGGGCCACAGAAAAAGCGTTTCAAGCCCCATTCACCCATCCAGAAGTGCCCCCAGAGGAAGGCTTTGGGTACAACTGAACTCCCCAGGGGAGCCTTTATGCAGCCCCACATGCAAATGGACCCTCCGGGTTCGCTGTTTCCGAGCAACCCTTAATATAACACTAGCCAGCATGGCAGAAGACTGAAAACTTGGGACCCAGAAAACGCATTCCAAGCCCCTTTCGCGCATTCAAAAGTGCCCCCAGAGGAAGGTTTTGGGTACAAGTGAACTCCACAGGGGAGCCTTTATGCAGCCCCACATGCAACTCGAGCCTTCCGGGTTCACTCTTTCACCGCAAGCCTAAATATAGCCCTCTGCGCAATGTGAAAAGACTGAAAAAGCGGGCCTCAGAAAACGCATTGCGATTCCCCTTGGACCATCCAAAAGTGCCCCCAGAGGAAGGCTTTGGGTACAAGTGAACTCCCCAGGGGAGCCTTTACGCAGCCCCACATGCAAATGGACCCTCCGGGTTCGCTCTTTCCGAGCAACACTAAACATAACCCTAGCCGGCATGGCAGAAGACTGAAAACTCGGGCCACAGAAAAAGCGTTTCAAGCCCCATTCACCCATCCAGAAGTGCAACCAAAGGAAGGCTTTGGGTACAAGTGAACTCCCCAGGGGAGCCTTTATGCAGCCCCACATGCAACTGGACCCTCCGGGTTCGCTCTTTCCGAGCAACACTAAACATAGCCCTAGCCGGCATGGTAGACGACTGAAAACTCGGGCCACAGAAAACGCTTTCTGAGCCCTTTTGGCCTTTCAAAAGTGCCCCCAAAGGAAGGCCTTGGGTACAACTGAACTCCCCAGGGGAGCCTTTATGCAGCCCCACATGCAAATGGACCCTCCGTGTTCGCTCTTTCCGAGCAACACTAAACATAGCCCTAGCAGGCATGGCAGACGACTGAAAACTCGGGCCCCAGAAAACGCTTTCTGAGCCCATTTGGCCTTTCAAAAGTGCCCCCAGAGGAACGCTTTGGGTACAAGTGAACTCCCCAGGGGAGCCTTTATGCAGCCCCACATGCAACTGGACCCTCCTTGTTCACTGTTTCCGAGCAACCCTTAATATAACACTAGCCAGCATGGCAGAAGACTGAAAACTCGGGCCACAGAAAAAGCGTTTCAAGCCCCATTCGCCCATCCAAAAGTGCCCCCGAAGGAAGGCTTTGGGTACAACTGAACTCCCCAGGGGAGCCTTTATGCAGCCTCACATGCAACTGGACCCTCCGGGTTCGCTGTTTCCGAGCAACCCTTAATATAACACTAGCCAGCATGGCAGAAGACTGAAAACTCGGGCCACAGAAAAAGCGTTTCAAGCCCCATTCACCCATGCAGAAGTGCCCCCAAAGGAAGGCTTTGGGTACAACTGAACTCCCCAGGGGAGCCTTTATGCAGCCCCACATGCAACTGGACCCTTCCGGGTTCACTCTTTCACCGCAAGCCTAAATATAGCCCTCTGCGCAATGTGAAAAGACTGAAAAAGCGGGCCTCAGAAAACGCATTGCGATTCCCCTTGGACCATCCAAAAGTGCCCCCAAAGGAAGGCTTTGGGTACAAGTGAACTCCCCAGGGGAGCCTTTATGCAGCCCCACATGCAACTGGACGCTCCGGGTTCGCTGTTTCCGAGCAACCCTAAATATAATCCCTAGCCAGCATGGCAGAAGACTGAAAACTCGGGCCACAGAAAAAGCGTTTCAAGCCCCATTCACCCATCCAGAAGTGCAACCAAAGGAAGGCTTTGGGTACAACTGAACTCCCCAGGGGAGCCTTTATGCAGCCCCACATGCAACTGGACCCTCCGGGTTCGCTCTTTCCAAGCAACACTAAACATATCCCTAGCCGGCATGGGAGACGACTGAAAAATCGGGCCCCAGAAAACGCTTTCCGAGCCCATTTGGCCTTTCAAAAGTGCCCGCAGAGGAAGGCTTTGGGTACAAGTGAACTCCCCAGGGGAGCCTTTATGCAGCCCCACATGCAAATGGACCCTCCGGGTTCGCTCTTTCCAAGCAACACTAAACATATCCCTAGCCGGCATGGGAGACGACTGAAAAATCGGGCCCCAGAAAACGCTTTCCAAGCCCCTTTCGCCCATTCAAAAGTGCCCCAAGAGGAAGGCTTTGGGTACAAGTGAACTCCCCAGGGGAGCCTTGATGCAGCCCCACATGCAACTGGACCCTCTGGGTTCGCTGTTTCTGAGCAACCCTTAATATAACACTAGCCAGCATGGCAGAAGACTGAAAACTCGGGCCACAGAAAAAGCGTTTCAAGCCCCATTCGCCCATCCAAAAGTGCCCCCGAAGGAAGGCTTTGGGTACAACTGAACTCCCCAGGGGAGCCTTTATGCAGCCTCACATGCAACTGGACCCTCCGGGTTCGCTCTTTCCGAGCAACCCTTAATATAACACTAGCCAGCATGGCAGAAGACTGAAAACTCGGGCCACAGAAAAAGCGTTTCAAGCCCCATTCACCCATCCAGAAGTGCCCCCGAAGGAAGGCTTTGGGTACAACTGAACTCCCCAGGGGAGCCTTTATGCAGCCCCACATGCAACTGGAACCTCTGTATTCGCTCTTTCTCAGCAACCCTAAATATAAACCTGGCCCGCTTGGCAGACGACTGAAAAATCGGGCCCCAGAAAACGCGTTACAAGCCCCATTCGCCCATCCAAAAGTGCCCCCAAAGGAAGGCTTTGGGTACAACTGAACTCCCCAGGGGAGCCTTTATGCAGCCCCACATGCAACTGGACCCTCCGGGTTCGCTCTTTCCGAGCAACACTAAACATATCCCTAGCCGGCATGGGAGACGACTGAAAACTCAGGCCCCAGAAAACGCTTTCCGAGCCCATTTGGCCTTTCAAAAGTGCCCGCAGAGGAAGGTTTTGGGTACAAGTGAACTCCCCAGGGGAGCCTTTATGCAGCCCCACATGCAAATGGACCCTCCGGGTTCGCTCTTTCCGAGCAACACTAAACATATCCCTGGCCCGCATGGCAGACGACTGAAAACTCGGGACCCATAAAACGCTTTCCAAGCCCCTTTCGCCCATTCAAAAGTGCCCCCAGAGGAAGGCTTTGGGTACAAGTGAACTCCCCAGGGGAGCCTTTACGCAGCCCCACATGCAAATGGACCCTCCGGGTTCGCTGTTTCCGAGCAACCCTTAATATAACACCAGCCAGCATGGCAGAAGACTGAAAACTCGGGCCACAGAAAAAGCGTTTCAAGCCCCATTCACCCATCCAGAAGTGCCCCCAAAGGAAGGCTTTGGGTACAACTGAACTCCCCAGGGGAGCCTTTATGCAGCCCCACATGCAACTGGAACCTCTCTATTCGCTCTTTCTAAGCAACCCTAAATATAACCCTAGCCAGCATGGCAGAAGACTGAAAAATCGGGCCCCAGAAAAAGCGTTACAAGCCCCATTCACGCATCCAGAAGTGCCCCCAAAGGAAGGCTTTGGGTACAACTGAACTCCCCAGGGAAGCCTTTATGCAGCCCCACATGCAAATGGACCCTCCGGGTTCGCTCTTTCCAAGCAACACTAAACATATCCCTAGCCGGCATGGGAGACTACCGAAAACTCGGGACCCAGAAAACGCTTTCCAAGCCCCTTTCGCCCATTCAAAAGGGCCCCCAGAGGAAGGTTTTGGGTACAAGTGAACTCCCCAGGGGAGCCTTTACGCAGCCCCACATGCAACTGGACCCTCCGGGTTCGCTCTTTCCGAGCAACCCTAAATATAACCCTGGCCCGCATGGCAAAAGACTGAAAACTCGGGCCACAGAAAAAGCGTTTCAAGCCCCATTCACCCATCCAAAAGTGCCCCCAAAGGCAGGCTTTGGGTACAACTGGACTCCCCAGGGGAGCCTTAACGCAGCCCCACATGCAACTGGATCCTCCGTATTCGCTCTTTCACAGCAACCCTAAATATAGCCCTGGCCCGCATGGGAGTCGACTGAAAACTCGGGCCACAGAAAATGCGTTAAAAGCCTAATTCGCCCATCCAAAAGTGCCCCCAGAGGAAGGCTTTGGGTACAAGTGAACTCCCCAGGGGAGCCTTTATGCAGCCCCACATGCAACTGGACCCTCCGTATTCGCTCTTTCACAGCAACCCTAAATATAGCCCTGGCCCGCCTGGCAGTCGACTGAAAACTCGGGCCCCAGAAAATGCGTTAAAAGCCTAATTCGCCCATCCAGAAGTGCCCCCAAAGGAAGGCTTTGGGTACAACTGAACTCCCTAGGGGAGCCTTTATGCAGCCCCACATGCAACTGGACCGTGTGGGTTCACTCTCACCGCAAGCCTAAATATAGCCCTCGGCGCAATTGGAGAAGACTGAAAAAGCGGGCCTCAGAAAACTCATTGCGATTCCCCTTGGACCATCCAGAAGTGCCCCCAAAGGAAGGCTTTGGGTACAACTGGACTCCCCAGGGGAGCCTTAACGCAGCCCCACATGCAACTGGATCCTCCGTATTCGCTCTTTCACAGCAACCCTAAATATAGCCCTGGCCCGCCTGGCAGTCGACTGAAAACTCGGGCCCCCGAAAATGTATGAAAAGCCTAATTCGCCCATCCAAAAGTGCCCCCAGAGGAAGGCTTTGGGTACAACTGAACTCCCCAGGTGAGCCTTAACGCAGCCCCACATGCAACTGGACCCTCCGTATTCGCTCTTTCACAGCAACCCTATATATAGCCCTGGCCCGCCTGGCAGTCGACTGAAAACTCGGGCCCCAGAAAATGCGTTAAAAGCCTAATTCGCCCATCCAAAAGTGCCCCCAGAGGAAGGCTTTGGGTACAACTGAGATCCCCACGGGAAGCCTTTACGCAGCCCCACATGCAAATGGACCCTCCTTGTTCACTGTTTACGAGCAACCCTAAATATAACCCTAGCCGGCATGGTGAAGGCTGAAAACTAGGGCTCCAGAAAATGCGTTTCAAGCCCCATTCACCCATCCAGAAGTGCCCCCAAAGGAAGGCTTTGGGTACAAGTGAACTCCCCAGGGGAGCCTTTACGCAGCCCCACATGCAACTGGACCCTCCTTGTTCACTGTTTACGAGCAACCCTAAATATAACCCTAGCCGGCATGGTGAAGGCTGAAAACTAGGGCTCCAGAAAATGTGTTACGAGCCCCATTCGCCCATCCAAAAGTGCCCCCAAAGGAAGGCTTTGGGTACAACTGAACTCCCCAGGGGAGCCTTTATGCAGGCCCATACGCAACTGGATCCCCCGTGTTCGCTGTTTATAAGCAACCCTAAATATATCCCTAGCCAGCATGGCAGAAAACTGAAAATTCGGGCCACAGAAAAAGCGTTTCAAGCCCCATTCACCCATCCAGAAGTGCCCCCAAAGGAAGGCTTTGGGTACAACTGAACTCCCCAGGGGAGCCTTTATGCAGCCCCACATGCAACTGGACCCTCCGTATTCGCCTTTTCACAGCAACCCTAAATATAGCCCTGGCCCGCCTGGCAGTCGACTGAAAACTCGGGCCCCAGAAAATGCGTTAAAAGCCTAATTCGCCCATCCAGAAGTGCCCCCAAAGGAAGGCTTTGGGTACAAGTGAACTCCCCAGGGGAGCCTTTATGCAGCCCCACATGCAACTGGACCGTCTGGGTTCACTCTTTCACCGCAAGCCTAAATATATCCCTCGGCGCATTTGGAGAAGACTGAAAAAGCGGGCCTCAGAAAACTCATTGCGATTCCCCTTGGACCATCCAGAAGTGCCCCCAAAGGAAGGCTTTGGGTACAACTGGACTCCCCAGGGGAGCCTTAACGCAGCCCCACATGCAACTGGATCCTCCGTATTCGCTCTTTCACAGCAACCCTAAATATAGCCCTGGCCCGCATGGCAGTCGACTGAAAACTCGGGCCACAGAAAATGCGTTAAAAGCCTAATTCGCCCATCCAAAAGTGCCCCCAAAGGAAGGCTTTGGGTACAACTGAACTCCCCAGGGGAGCCTTTATGCAGGCCCATACGCAACTGGACCCCCCGTGTTCGCTGTTTATAAGCAACCCTAAATATATCCCTAGCCAGCATGGCAGAAAACTGAAAATTCGGGCCACAGAAAAAGCGTTTCAAGCCCCATTCACCCATCCAGAAGTGCCCCCAAAGGAAGGCTTTGGGTACAACTGAACTCCCCAGGGGAGCCTTTATGCAGCCCCACATGCAACTGGACCCTCCGTATTCGCTCTTTCACAGCAACCCTAAATATAACCCTGGCCCGCATGGCAGACGACTGAAAAATCTGGCCCCAGAAAATGTGCTACAAGCCCCATTCGCCCATCCAGACGTGCCCCCAAAGGAAGGCTTTGGGTACAAGTGAACTCCCCAGGGGAGCCTTTATGCAGCCCCACATGCAACCGGACCCTCCGTATTCGCTCTTTCACAGCAACCCTAAATATAGCCCTGGCCCGCCTGGCAGTCGACTGAAAACTCGGGCCCCAGAAAATGCGTTAAAAGCCTAATTCGCCCATCCAGAAGTGCCCCCAAAGGAAGGCTTTGGGTACAACTGAACTCCCTAGGGGAGCCTTTATGCAGCCCCACATGCAACTGGACCGTCTGGGTTCACTCTCACCGCAAGCCTAAATATAGCCCTCGGCGCAATTGGAGAAGACTGAAAAAGCGGGCCTCAGAAAACTCATTGCGATTCCCCTTGGACCATCCAGAAGTGCCCCCAAAGGAAGGCTTTGGGTACAACTGGACTCCCCAGGGGAGCCTTAACGCAGCCCCACATGCAACTGGATCCTCCGTATTCGCTCTTTCACAGCAACCCTAAATATAGCCCTGGCCCGCCTGGCAGTCGACTGAAAACTCGGGCCCCCGAAAATGTATGAAAAGCCTAATTCGCCCATCCAAAAGTGCCCCCAGAGGAAGGCTTTGGGTACAAGTGAACTCCCCAGGGGAGCCTTAACGCAGCCCCACATGCAACTGGACCCTCCGTATTCGCTCTTTCACAGCAACCCTAAATATAGCCCTGGCCCGCCTGGCAGTCGACTGAAAACTCGGGCCCCAGAAAATGCGTTAAAAGCCTAATTCGCCCATCCAAAAGTGCCCCCAGAGGAAGGCTTTGGGTACAACTGAGATCCCCACGGGAAGCCTTTACGCAGCCCCACATGCAACTGGACCCTCCTTGTTCACTGTTTACGAGCAACCCTAAATATAACCCTAGCCGGCATGGTGAAGGCTGAAAACTAGGGCTCCAGAAAATGCGTTTCAAGCCCCATTCACGCATCCAGAAGTGCCCCCGAAGGAAGGCTTTGGGTACAAGTGAACTCCCCAGGGGAGCCTTTATGCAGCCCCACATGCAACTGGACCCTCCGGGTTCACTCTTTCACCGCAAGCCTAAATATAGCACTAGCACGCCTGGCAGTCGACTGAAAGCTCGGGCCACAGTAAATGTGTTACGAGCCCCATTCGCCCATCCAAAAGTGCCCCCAAAGGAAGGCTTTGGGTACAACTGAACTCCCCAGGGGAGCCTTTATGCAGGCCCATACGCAACTGGACCCCCCGTGTTCGCTGTTTATAAGCAACCCTAAATATATCCCTAGCCAGCATGGCAGAAAACTGAAAATTCGGGCCACAGAAAATGCGTTTCAAGCCCCATTCACCCATCCAGAAGTGCCCCCAAAGGAAGGCTTTGGGTACAACTGAACTCCCCAGGGGAGCCTTTATGCAGCCCCACATGCAACTGGACCCTCCGTATTCGCTCTTTCACAGCAACCCTAAATATAACCCTGGCCCGCATGGCAGACGACTGAAAAATCTGGCCCAAGAAAACGTGCTACAAGCCCCATTCGCCCATCCAAAAGTGCCCCCAAAGGAAGGCTTTGGGTACAAGTGAACTCCCCAGGGGAGCCTTTATGCAGCCCCACATGCAACTGGACCCTCCGTATTCGCCTTTTCACAGCAACCCTAAATATAGCCCTGGCCCGCCTGGCAGTCGACTGAAAACTCGGGCCCCAGAAAATGCGTTAAAAGCCTAATTCGCCCATCCAGAAGTGCCCCCAAAGGAAGGCTTTGGGTACAAGTGAACTCCCCAGGGGAGCCTTTATGCAGCCCCACATGCAACTGGACCGTCTGGGTTCACTCTTTCACCGCAAGCCTAAATATATCCCTCGGCGCAATTGGAGAAGACTGAAAAAGCGGGCCTCAGAAAACTCATTGCGATTCCCCTTGGACCATCCAGAAGTGCCCCCAAAGGAAGGCTTTGGGTACAACTGGACTCCCCAGGGGAGCCTTAACGCAGCCCCACATGCAACTGGATCCTCCGTATTCGCTCTTTCACAGCAACCCTAAATATAGCCCTGGCCCGCATGGCAGTCGACTGAAAACTCGGGCCACAGAAAATGCGTTAAAAGCCTAATTCGCCCATCCAAAAGTGCCCCCAAAGGAAGGCTTTGGGTACAACTGAACTCCCCAGGGGAGCCTTTATGCAGGCCCATACGCAACTGGACCCCCCGTGTTCGCTGTTTATAAGCAACCCTAAATATATCCCTAGCCAGCATGGCAGAAAACTGAAAATTCGGGCCACAGAAAAAGCGTTTCAAGCCCCATTCACCCATCCAGAAGTGCCCCCAAAGGAAGGCTTTGGGTACAACTGAACTCCCCAGGGGAGCCTTTATGCAGCCCCACATGCAACTGGACCCTCCGTATTCGCTCTTTCACAGCAACCCTAAATATAACCCTGGCCCGCATGGCAGACGACTGAAAAATCTGGCCCCAGAAAACGTGCTACAAGCCCCATTCGCCCATCCAAAAGTGCCCCCAAAGGAAGGCTTTGGGTACAAGTGAACTCCCCAGGGGAGCCTTTATGCAGCCCCACATGCAACTGGACCCTCCGTATTCGCTCTTTCACAGCAACCCTAAATATAGCCCTGGCCCGCCTGGCAGTCGACTGAAAACTCGGGCCCCAGAAAATGCGTTAAAAGCCTAATTCGCCCATCCAGAAGTGCCCCCAAAGGAAGGCTTTGGGTACAACTGAACTCCCTAGGGGAGCCTTTATGCAGCCCCACATGCAACTGGACCGTCTGGGTTCACTCTCACCGCAAGCCTAAATATAGCCCTCGGCGCAATTGGAGAAGACTGAAAAAGCGGGCCTCAGAAAACTCATTGCGATTCCCCTTGGACCATCCAGAAGTGCCCCCAAAGGAAGGCTTTGGGTACAACTGGACTCCCCAGGGGAGCCTTAACGCAGCCCCACATGCAACTGGATCCTCCGTATTCGCTCTTTCACAGCAACCCTAAATATAGCCCTGGCCCGCCTGGCAGTCGACTGAAAACTCGGGCCCCCGAAAATGTATGAAAAGCCTAATTCGCCCATCCAAAAGTGCCCCCAGAGGAAGGCTTTGGGTACAAGTGAACTCCCCAGGGGAGCCTTAACGCAGCCCCACATGCAACTGGACCCTCCGTATTCGCTCTTTCACAGCAACCCTAAATATAGCCCTGGCCCGCCTGGCAGTCGACTGAAAACTCGGGCCCCAGAAAATGCGTTAAAAGCCTAATTCGCCCATCCAAAAGTGCCCCCAGAGGAAGGCTTTGGGTACAACTGAGATCCCCACGGGAAGCCTTTACGCAGCCCCACATGCAACTGGACCCTCCTTGTTCACTGTTTACGAGCAACCCTAAATATAACCCTAGCCGGCATGGTGAAGGCTGAAAACTAGGGCTCCAGAAAATGCGTTTCAAGCCCCATTCACGCATCCAGAAGTGCCCCCGAAGGAAGGCTTTGGGTACAAGTGAACTCCCCAGGGGAGCCTTTATGCAGCCCCACATGCAACTGGACCCTCCGGGTTCACTCTTTCACCGCAAGCCTAAATATAGCACTAGCACGCCTGGCAGTCGACTGAAAGCTCGGGCCACAGAAAATGTGTTACGAGCCCCATTCGCCCATCCAAAAGTGCCCCCAAAGGAAGGCTTTGGGTACAACTGAACTCCCCAGGGGAGCCTTTATGCAGGCCCATACGCAACTGGACCCCCCGTGTTCGCTGTTTATAAGCAACCCTAAATATATCCCTAGCCAGCATGGCAGAAAACTGAAAATTCGGGCCACAGAAAATGCGTTTCAAGCCCCATTCACCCATCCAGAAGTGCCCCCAAAGGAAGGCTTTGGGTACAACTGAACTCCCCAGGGGAGCCTTTATGCAGCCCCACATGCAACTGGACCCTCCGTATTCGCTCTTTCACAGCAACCCTAAATATAACCCTGGCCCGCATGGCAGACGACTGAAAAATCTGGCCCAAGAAAACGTGCTACAAGCCCCATTCGCCCATCCAAAAGTGCCCCCAAAGGAAGGCTTTGGGTACAAGTGAACTCCCCAGGGGAGCCTTTATGCAGCCCCACATGCAACTGGACCCTCCGTATTCGCTCTTTCACAGCAACCCTAAATATAGCCCTGGCCCGCCTGGCAGTCGACTGAAAACTCGGGCCCGAGAAAACGCGTTAAAAGCCTAATTCGCCCATCCAGAAGTGCCCCCAAAGGAAGGCTTTGGGTACAAGTGAACTCCCCAGGGGAGCCTTTATGCAGCCCCACATGCAACTGGACCGTCTGGGTTCACTCTTTCACCGCAAGCCTAAATATAGCCCTCGGCGCAATTGGAGAAGACTGAAAAAGCGGGCCTCAGAAAACACATTGCGATTCCACTTGACCATCCAGAAGTGCCCCCAAAGGAAGGCTTTGGGTACAACTGGACTCCCCAGGGGAGCCTTAACGCAGCCCCACATGCAACTGGATCCTCCGTATTCGCTCTTTCACAGCAACCCTAAATATAGCCCTGGCCTGCCTGGCAGTCGACTGAAAATTCGGGCCCCAGAAAATGCTTTAAAAGCCTAATTCGCCCATCCAAAAGTGCCCCCAGAGGAAGGCTTTGGGTACAACTGAACTCCCCAGGGGAGCCTTAACCCAGCCCCACATGCAACTGGACCCTCCTTGTTCACTGTTTACGAGCAACCCTAAATATAACCCTAGCCACCATGGCAGAAGACTGAAAACTCGGGCTCCAGAAAATGTGTTTCAAGCCCCATTCACCCATCCAGAAGTGCCCCGAAAGGAAGGCTTTGGGTACAAGTGAACTCCCCAGGGGAGCCTTTATGCAGCCCCACATGCAACTGGACCCTCCGGGTTCACTCTTTCACCGCAAGCCTAAATATAGCCCTAGCACGCCTGGCAGTCGACTGAAAAATCTGGCCCCAGAAAATGTGTTACGAGCCCCATTCGCCCATCCAAAAGTGCCCCCAAAGGAAGGCTTTGGGTACAAGTGAACTCCCCAGGGGAGCCGTTATGCAGGCCCATACGCAAGTGGACCCCCCGTGTTCGCTGTTTACAAGCAACCCTAAATATATCCCTAGCCAGCATGGCAGAAGACTGAAAACTCGGGCCACAGAAAATGCGTTTCAAGCCCCATTCACCCATCCAGAAGTGCCCCCAAAGGAAGGCTTTGGGTACAAGTGAACTCCCCAGGTGAGCCTTTATGCAGCCCCACATGCAACTGGACCCTCCGGGTTCACTCTATCACCGCAACCCTAAATATAGCCCTGGCCCGCCTGGCAGTAGACTGAAAACTCGGGCCCCAGAAAATGCTTTAAAAGCCTTATTAGCCCATCCAAAAGTGCCCCCAGAGGAAGGCTTTGGGTACAACTGAATTCCCCAGGGGAGCCTTTACGCAGCCCCACATGCAACTGGACCCTCCGTATTCGCTCTTTCACAGCAACCCTAAATATAGCCCTGGCCCGCCTGGCAGTCGACTGAAAACTCGGGCCACAGAAAAAGCGTTTCAAGCCCCATTCGCCCATCCAAAAGTGCCCCCAAAGGAAGGCTTTGGGTACAACTGAACTCCCCAGGGGAGCCTTTATGCATCCCCACATGCAACTGGACTCTCCGGGTTCGCTCTTTATAGCAACCCTAAATATAACCCTAGCCAGCATGGCAGAAGACTGAAAACTCGGGCCACAGAAAAAGCGTTTCAAGCCCCTTTCGCCCATCCAGAAGTGCCCCGAAAGGAAGGCTTTGGGTACAACTGAAGTCCCCAGGGGAGCCTTTATGCAGCCCCACATGCAACTTGACCGTCTGGCTTCACTCTTTCACCGCAAGCCTAAATATAGCCCTCGGCGCAATTGGAGAAGAGTGAAAGAGCGGGCCTCAGAAAACGCATTGCGATTCCCCTTGGATCATCCAAAAGTGCCCCCAAAGGAAGGCTTTGGGTACAACTGGAATCCCCAGGGGAGCCTTAACGCAGCCCCACATGCAACTGAACCCTCCGTATTCGCTCTTTCACAGCAACCCTAAATATAGCCCTGGGCCGCCTGGCAGTCGACTGAAAACTTGGGCCCCAGAAAATGCATTAAAAGCCTAATTCGCCCATCCAAAAGTGCCCCCAGAGGAAGGCTTTGGGTACAAGTGAACTCCCCAGGGGAGCCTTTACGCAGCCCCACATGCAACTGGACCCTCCTTGTTCACTGTTTACGAGCAACCCTAAATATACCCCTAGCCACCATGGCAGACGACTGAAAACTCGGGCCACAGAAAATACGTTTCAAGCCCCATTCACGCATCCAGAAGTGCAACCAAAGGAAGGCTTTGGGTACAACTGAACTCCCCAGGGGAGCCTTTATGCAGCCCCACATGCAACTGGACCCTCCGTATTCGCTCTTTCACAGCAACCCTAAATATACCCCTGGCCCGCATGGCAGAAGACTGAAAACTTGGGCCACAGAAAAAGCGTTTCAAGCCCCATTCACGCATCCAGAAGTGCCCCCGAAGGAAGGCTTTGGGTACAAGTGAACTCCCCAGGGGAGCCTTTATGCAGCCCCACATGCAACTGGACCCTCCGGGTTCGCTCTTTCCGAGCAAAATTTAACATATCCCTGGCCCGTATGGCAGACGACTGAAATCTCGGGACCCAGAAAACGCTTTCGAAGCCCCTTTCGCCCATTTAAAAGTGCCCCCAGAGGAAGGCTTTGGGTACAAGTGAACTCCCCAGGGGAGCCTTGATGCAGCCCCACATGCAACTGGACCCTCCGTGTTCGCTCTTTCCGAGCAACCCTAAATATAACGCTTGCTAGCCTGGCAGAAGACTGAAAACTCGGGCCACAGAAAAAGCGTTTCAAGCCCCATTCACGCATCCAGAAGTGCCCCCAAAGAAAGGCTTTGGGTACAACTGAACTCCCCAGGGGAGCCTTTATGCAGCCCCACATGCAAATGGACCCTCCGGGTTCGCTGTTTCCGAGCAACCCTTAATATAACACTAGTCAGCATGGCAGAAGACTGAAAACTCGGGCCACAGAAAAAGCGTTTCAAGCCCCATTCACCCATCCAGAAGTGCCACCAAAGGAAGGCTTTGGGTACAAGTGAACTCCCCAGGGGAGCCTTTATGCAGCCCCACATGCAACTGGAACCTCTGTATTCGCTCTTTCTAAGCAACCCTAAATATAACCTTGACCCGCATGGCAGACGACTGAAAAATTGGGCCACAGAAAAAGCGTTACAAGCCCCATTCGCCCATCCAAAAGTGCCCCCAAAGGAAGGCTTTGGGTACAACTGAACTCCCCAGGGGAGCCTTTATTCAGCCCCACATGCAACTGGACCCTCCGGGTTCGCTGCTTCCGAGCAACCCTTAATATAACACTAGCCAGCATGGCATACGACTGAAAACTCGGGCCACAGAAAAAGCGTTTCAAGCCCCATTCGCCCATCCAGAAGTGCAACCAAAGGAAGGCTTTGGGTACAACTGAACTCCCCAGGGGAGCCTTTATGCAGCCCCACATGCAACTGGACCCTCCGGGTTCGCTCTTTCCGAGCAACACAAAATATAACCCTGGCCCGCATGGCAGACGACTGAAAAATCGGGCCCCAGAAAACGCGTTACAAGCCCCATTCGCCCATCCAGAAGTGCCCCCAGAGAAAGGCTTTGGGTAAAACTGAACTCCCCAGGGGAGCCTTTATGCAGCCCCACATGCAACTGGACCCTCCGGGTTCGCTCTTTCCGAGCAACCCTAAATATAACTCTTGCCAGCATGGCAGAAGACTGAAAACTCGGGCCACAGAAAAAGCGTTTCAAGCCCCATTCACCCATCCAGAAGTGCCCGCAGAGGAAGGCTTTGGGTACAACTGAACTCCCCAGGGGAGCCTTTATGCAGCCCCACATGCAAATGGACCCTCCAGGTTCGCTGTTTCCGAGCAACCCTTAATATAACACTAGCCAGCATGGCAGAAGACTGAAAACTCGGGCCACAGAAAAATAGTTTCAAGCCCCATTCACCCATCCAGAAGTGCCCCCAAAGGAAGGCTTTGGGTACAACTGAACTCCCCAGGGGTGCCTTTATGCAGCCCCACATGCAACTGGGACCTCTGTATTCGCTCTTTCTCAGCAACCCTATATATAACCCTGGAACGCATGGCAGACGACTGAAAAATCGGGCCCCAGAAAACGCAATACAAGTCCCTTTCGCCCATTCAAAAGTACCCCCAGAGGAAGGCTTTGAGTACAAGTGAACTCCCCAGGGGAGCCTTTACGCAGCCCCACATGCAACTGGACCCTCCGGGTTCGCTGTTTCCAAGCAACCCTTAATATAACACTAGCCAGCATGGCATACGACTGAAAACTCGGGCCACAGAAAAAGCGTTTCAAGCCCCATTCACCCATCCAGAAGTGCAACCAAAGGAAGGGTTTCGGTACAAGTGAACTCCCCAGGGGAGCCTTTATGCAGCCCCACATGCAAATGGACCCTCCGGGTTCGCTCTTTCCGAGCAACACTAAACATAACCCTAGCCGGCATGGGAGACGACTGAAAACTCGGGACCCAGAAAACGCTTTCCAAGCCCCTTTCGCCCATTCAAAAGTGCCCCCAAAGGAAGGCTTTGGGTACAAGTGAACTCCCCAGGGGAGCCTTTACGCAGCCCCACATGCAAATGGACCCTCCGGGTTCGCTCTTTCCGAGCAACACTAAACATAACCCTAGCCGGCATGGCAGAAGACTGAAAACTCGGGCCACAGAAAAAGCGTTTCAAGCCCCATTCACCCATCCAGAAGTGCAACCAAAGGAAGGCTTTGGGTACAAGTGAACTCCCCAGGGGAGCCTTTATGCAGCCCCACATGCAACTGGACCCTCCGGGTTCGCTCTTTCCGAGCAACACTAAACATAGCCCTAGCCGGCATGGTAGACGACTGAAAACTCGGGCCACAGAAAACGCTTTCTGAGCCCTTTTGGCCTTTCAAAAGTGCCCCCAAAGGAAGGCCTTGGGTACAACTGAACTCCCCAGGGGAGCCTTTATGCAGCCCCACATGCAAATGGACCCTCCGGGTTCGCTCTTTCCGAGCAACACTAAACATAGCCCTAGCCGGCATGGCAGACGACTGAAAACTCGGGCCCCAGAAAACGCTTTCTGAGCCCATTTGGCCTTTCAAAAGTGCCCCCAGAGGAACGCTTTGGGTACAAGTGAACTCCCCAGGGGAGCCTTTATGCAGCCCCACATGCAAATGGACCCTTCGCGTTCGCTCTTTCCGAGCAACACTAAACATAACCCTAGCCGGCATGGGAGACGACTAAAAAATCGGGACCCAGAAAACGCTTTCCAAGCCCCTTTCGCCCATCCAAAAGTGCCCCCAGAGGAACGGTTTGGGTACAAGTGAACTCCCCAGGGGAGCCTTTATGCAGCCCCACATGCAACTGGACCCTCCGGGTTCGCTCTTTCCGAGCAACCCTTAATATAACACTAGCCAGCATGGCAGAAGACTGAAAACTCGGGCCACAGAAAAAGCGTTTCAAGCCCCATTCGCCCATCCAAAAGTGCCCCCGAAGGAAGGCTTTGGGTACAACTGAACTCCCCAGGGGAGCCTTTATGCAGCCCCACATGCAACTGGACCCTCCGGGTTCGCTGTTTCCGAGCAACCCTTAATATAACACTAGCCAGCATGGCAGAAGACTGAAAACTCGGGCCACAGAAAAAGCGTTTCAAGCCCCATTCACCCATGCAGAAGTGCCCCCAAAGGAAGGCTTTGGGTACAACTGAACTCCCCAGGGGAGCCTTTATGCAGCCCCACATGCAACTGGAACCTCTGTATTCGCTCTTTCTCAGCAACCCTAAATATAGCCCTGGCCCGCATGGCAGACGACTGAAAAATCGGGCCCCAGAAAACGCGATACAAGCTCCATTCGCCCATCCAAAAGTGCCCCCAAAGGAAGGCGTTGGGTACAACTGAACTCCCCAGGGGAGCCTTTATGCAGCCCCACATGCAACTGGACCCTTCCGGGTTCACTCTTTCACCGCAAGCCTAAATATAGCCCTCTGCGCAATGTGAAAAGACTGAAAAAGCGGGCCTCAGAAAACGCATTGCGATTCCCCTTGGACCATCCAAAAGTGCCCCCAAAGGAAGGCTTTGGGTACAAGTGAACTCCCCAGGGGAGCCTTTATGCAGCCCCACATGCAACTGGACGCTCCGGGTTCGCTGTTTCCGAGCAACCCTAAATATAATCCCTAGCCAGCATGGCAGAAGACTGAAAACTCGGGCCACAGAAAAAGCGTTTCAAGCCCCAGTCACCCATCCAGAAGTGCAACCAAAGGAAGGGTTTCGGTACAACTGAACTCCCCAGGGGAGCCTTTATGCAGCCCCACATGCAACTGGACCCTCCGGGTTCGCTCTTTCCAAGCAACACTAAACATATCCCTAGCCGGCATGGGAGACGACTGAAAAATCGGGCCCCAGAAAACGCTTTCCGAGCCCATTTGGCCTTTCAAAAGTGCCCGCAGAGGAAGGCTTTGGGTACAAGTGAACTCCCCAGGGGAGCCTTTATGCAGCCCCACATGCAACTGGACCCTCCGGGTTCGCCCTTTCCAAGCAACACTAAACATATCCCTAGCCGGCATGGGAGACGACTGAAAAATCGGGCCCCAGAAAACGCTTTCCAAGCCCCTTTCGCCCATTCAAAAGTGCCCCAAGAGGAAGGCTTTGGGTACAAGTGAACTCCCCAGGGGAGCCTTTATGCAGCCTCACATGCAACTGGACCCTCCGGGTTCGCTGTTTCTGAGCAACCCTTAATATAACACTAGCCAGCATGGCAGAAGACTGAAAACTCGGGCCACAGAAAAAGCGTTTCAAGCCCCATTCGCCCATCCAAAAGTGCCCCCGAAGGAAGGCTTTGGGTACAACTGAACTCCCCAGGGGAGCCTTTATGCAGCCCCACATGCAACTGGACCCTCCGGGTTCGCTCTTTCCGAGCAACCCTTGATATAACACTAGCCAGCATGGCAGAAGACTGAAAACTCGGGCCACAGAAAAAGCGTTTCAAGCCCCATTCACCCATCCAGAAGTGCCCCCGAAGGAAGGCTTTGGGTACAAGTGAACTCCCCAGGGGAGCCTTTATGCAGCCCCACATGCAACTGGACCCTCCGGGTTCGCTCTTTCCGAGCAACACTAAACATATCCTTGGCCGGTATGGGAGACAACTGAAAACTCGGGCCCCAGAAATCGCTTTCCAAGCCCCATTCACGCATTCAAAATTGCCCCCAGAGGAAGGCTTTGGGTACAACTGAACTCCCCAGGGGAGCCTTTACGCAGCCCCACATGCAACTGGACCCTCCGGGTTCGCTCTTTCCGAGCAACACTAAACATAGACCTAGCCGGCATGGCAGAAGACTGAAAACTCGGGCCCCAGAAAACGCTTTCTGAGCCCTTTTGGCCTTTCAAAAGTGCCCGCAGAGGAAGGCTTTGGGTACAACTGAACTCCCCAGGGGAGTCTTTATGCAGCCCCACATGCAAATGGACCCTCCGGGTTCGCTCTTTCCGAGCAACACTAAACATAACCCTAGCCGGCATGGGAGACGACTAAAAAATCGGGACCCAGAAAACGCTTTCCAAGCCCCTTTCGCCCATTCAAAAGTGCCCCCAGAGGAAGGCTTTGGGTACAAGTGAACTCCCCAGGGGAGCCTTGATGCAGCCCCACATGCAACTGGACCCTCTGGGTTCGCTGTTTCTGAGCAACCCTTAATATAACACTAGCCAGCATGGCAGAAGACTGAAAACTCGGGCCACAGAAAAAGCGTTTCAAGCCCCATTCACCCATCCAGAAGTGCCCCCAAAGGAAGGCTTTGGGTACAACTGAACTCCCCAGGGGAGCCTTTATGCAGCCCCACATGCAAATGGAACCTCTCTATTCGCTCTTTCTAAGCAACCCTAAATATAACCCTAGCCAGCATGGCAGAAGACTGAAAAATCGGGCCCCAGAAAAAGCGTTACAAGCCCCATTCACGCATCCAGAAGTGCCCCCAAAGGAAGGCTTTGGGTACAACTGAACTCCCCAGGGGAGCCTTTATGCAGCCCCACATGCAACTCGACCCTCCGGGTTCGCTCTTTCCAAGCAACACTAAACATATCCCTAGCCGGCATGGGAGACTACCGAAAACTCGGGACCCAGAAAACGCTTTCCAAGCCCCTTTCGCCCATTCAAAAGGGCCCCCAGAGGAAGTTTTTGGGTACAAGTGAACTCCCCAGGGGAGCCTTTACGCAGCCCCACATGCAACTGGACCCTCCGGGTTCGCTCTTTCCGAGCAACCCTAAATATAACCCTGGCCCGCATGGCAAAAGACTGAAAACTCGGGCCACAGAAAAAGCGTTTCAAGCCCCATTCACCCATCCAAAAGTGCCCCCAAAGGCAGGCTTTGGGTACAACTGAACTCCCCAGGGGAGCCTTTATGCAGCCCCACATGCAACTGGAACCTCTGTATTCGCTCTTTCTCATCAACCCTAAATATATCCCTGGCCCGCATGGCAGACCACTGAAAAATCGGGCCCCAGAAAACGCGTTACAAGCCCCATTCGCCCATCCAAAAGTGCCCCCGAAGGAAGGCTTTGGGTACAACTGAACTCCCCAGGGGAGCCTTTATGCAGCCCCACATGCAACTGGACCCTCCGGGTTCGCTCTTTCCGAGCAACCCTATATATAACGCTTGCCAGCCTGGCAGAAGACTGAAAACTCGGGCCACAGAAAAAGCGTTTCAAGCCCCATTCACGCATCCAGAAGTGCCCCCAAAGGAAGGCTTTGGGTACAACTGAACTCCCCAGGGGAGCCTTTATGCAGCCCCACATGCAACTCGACCCTCCGGGTTCGCTCTTTCCGAGCAACACTAAACATAACCCTAGCCGGCATGGGAGACTACCGAAAACTTGGGACCCAGAAAACGCTTTCCAAGCCCCTTTCGCGCATTCAAAAGTGCCCCCAGAGGAAGGTTTTGGGTACAAGTGAACTCCACAGGGGAGCCTTTATGCAGCCCCACATGCAAATGGACCCTCCGGGTTCGCTGCTTCCGAGCAACCCTTAATATAACACTAGCCAGCATGGCATACGACTGAAAACTCGGGCCACAGAAAAAGCGTTTCAAGCCCCATTCACCCATCCAGAAGTGCAACCAAAGGAAGGCTTTGGGTACAACTGAACTCCCCAGGGGAGCCTTTATGCAGCCCCACATGCAACTGGACCCTCCGGGTTCGCTGTTTCCGAGCAACCCTAAATATAACTCTTGCCAGCATGGCAGAAGACTGAAAACTCGGGCCACAGAAAAAGCGTTTCAAGCCCCATTCACCCATCCAGAAGTGCCCCCAGAGGAAGGCTTTTGGTACAAGTGAACTCCCCAGGGGAGCCTTTATGCAGCCCCACATGCAAATGGACCCTCCGGGTTCGCTGTTTCCGAGCAACCCTTAATATAACACTAGCCAGCATGGCAGAAGACTGAAAACTTGGGATCCAGAAAACGCTTTCCAAGCCCCTTTCGCGCATTCAAAAGTGCCCCCAGAGGAAGGTTTTGGGTAAAAGTGAACTCCACAGGGGAGCCTTTATGCAGCCCCACATGCAACTCGAGCCTTCCGGGTTCACTCTTTCACCGCAAGCCTAAATATAGCCCTCTGCGCAATGTGAAAAGACTGAAAAAGCGGGCCTCAGAAAACGCATTGCGATTCCCCTTGGACCATCCAAAAGTGCCCCCAGAGGAAGGCTTTGGGTACAAGTGAACTCCCCAGGGGAGCCTTTACGCAGCCCCACATGCAAATGGACCCTCCGGGTTCGCTCTTTCCGAGCAACACTAAACATAACCCTAGCCGGCATGGCAGAAGACTGAAAACTCGGGCCACAGAAAAAGCGTTTCAAGCCCCATTCACCCATCCAGAAGTGCAACCAAAGGAAGGCTTTGGGTACAAGTGAACTCCCCAGGGGAGCCTTTATGCAGCCCCACATGCAACTGGACCCTCCGGGTTCGCTCTTTCCGAGCAACACTAAACATAGCCCTAGCCGGCATGGTAGACGACTGAAAACTCGGGCCACAGAAAACGCTTTCTGAGCCCTTTTGGCCTTTCAAAAGTGCCCCCAAAGGAAGGCCTTGGGTACAACTGAACTCCCCAGGGGAGCCTTTATGCAGCCCCACATGCAAATGGACCCTCCGGGTTCGCTCTTTCCGAGCAACACTAAACATAGCCCTAGCCGGCATGGCAGATGACTGAAAACTCGGGCCCCAGAAAACGCTTTCTGAGCCCATTTGGCCTTTCAAAAGTGCCCCCAGAGGAACGCTTTGGGTACAAGTGAACTCCCCAGGGGAGCCTTTATGCAGCCCCACATGCAAATGGACCCTCCGGGTTCGCTCTTTCCGAGCAACACTAAACATAACCCTAGCCGGCATGGGAGACGACTAAAAAATCGGGACCCAGAAAACGCTTTCCAAGCCCCTTTCGCCCATCCAAAAGTGCCCCCAGAGGAAGGGTTTGGGTACAACTGAACTCCCCAGGGGAGCCTTTATGCAGCCCCACATGCAAATGGACCCTCTGGGTTCGCTGTTTCCGAGCAACCCTTAATATAACACTAGCCAGCATGGCAGAAGACTGAAAACTCGGGCCACAGAAAAAGCGTTTCAAGCCCCATTCGCCCATCCAAAAGTGCAACCAAAGGAAGGCTTTGGGTACAACTGAACTCCCCAGGGGAGCCTTTATGCAGCCCCACATGCAACTGGACCCTCCGGGTTCGCTGTTTCCGAGCAACCCTTAATATAACACTAGCCAGCATGGCAGAAGACTGAAAACTCGGGCCACAGAAAAAGCGTTTCAAGCCCCATTCGCCCATCCAAAAGTGCCCCCAAAGGAAGGCTTTGGGTACAACTGAACTCCCCAGGGGAGCCTTTATGCAGCCCCACATGCAACTGGAACCTCTGTATTCGCTCTTTCTCAGCAACCCTAAATATAGCCCTGGCCCGCATGGCAGACGACTGAAAAATCGGGCCCCAGAAAACGGTTTCCGAGCCCATTTGGCCTTTCAAAAGTGCCCGCAGAGGAAGGCTTTGGGTACAAGTGAACTCCCCAGGGGAGCCTTTATGCAGCCCCACATGCAAATGGACCCTCCGGGTTCACTCTTTCCAAGCAACACTAAACATATCCCTAGCCGGCATGGGAGACGACTGAAAAATCGGGCCCCAGAAAACGCTTTCCAAGCCCCTTTCGCCCATTCAAAAGTGCCCCAAGAGGAAGGCTTTGGGTACAAGTGAACTCCCCAGGGGAGCCTTGATGCAGCCCCACATGCAAATGGACCCTCCGGGTTCGCTGCTTCCGAGCAACCCTTAATATAACACTAGCCAGCATGGCATACGACTGAAAACTCGGGCCACAGAAAAAGCGTTTCAAGCCCCATTCACCCATCCAGAAGTGCAACCAAAGGAAGGCTTTGGGTACAACTGAACTCCCCAGGGGAGCCTTTATGCAGCCCCACATGCAACTGGACCCTCCGGGTTCGCTGTTTCCGAGCAACCCTAAATATAACTCTTGCCAGCATGGCAGAAGACTGAAAACTCGGGCCACAGAAAAAGCGTTTCAAGCCCCATTCACCCATCCAGAAGTGCCCCCAGAGGAAGGCTTTGGGTACAACTGAACTCCCCAGGGGAGCCTTTATGCAGCCCCACATGCAAATGGACCCTCCGGGTTCACTGTTTCCGAGCAACCCTTAATATAACACTAGCCAGCATGGCAGAAGACTGAAAACTTGGGACCCAGAAAACGCTTTCCAAGCCCCTTTCGCGCATTCAAAAGTGCCCCCAGAGGAAGGTTTTGGGTAAAAGTGAACTCCACAGGGGAGCCTTTATGCAGCCCCACATGCAACTCGAGCCTTCCGGGTTCACTCTTTCACCGCAAGCCTAAATATAGCCCTCTGCGCAATGTGAAAAGACTGAAAAAGCGGGCCTCAGAAAACGCATTGCGATTCCCCTTGGACCATCCAAAAGTGCCCCCAGAGGAAGGCTTTGGGTACAAGTGAACTCCCCAGGGGAGCCTTTACGCAGCCCCACATGCAAATGGACCCTCCGGGTTCGCTCTTTCCGAGCAACACTAAACATAACCCTAGCCGGCATGGCAGAAGACTGAAAACTCGGGCCACAGAAAAAGCGTTTCAAGCCCCATTCACCCATCCAGAAGTGCAACCAAAGGAAGGCTTTGGGTACAACTGAACTCCCCAGGGGAGCCTTTATGCAGCCCCACATGCAACTGGACCCTCCGGGTTCGCTCTTTCCGAGCAACACTAAACATAGCCCTAGCCGGCATGGTAGACGACTGAAAACTCGGGCCACAGAAAACGCTTTCTGAGCCCTTTTGGCCTTTCAAAAGTGCCCCCAAAGGAAGGCCTTGGGTACAACTGAACTCCCCAGGGGAGCCTTTATGCAGCCCCACATGCAAATGGACCCTCCGGGTTCGCTCTTTCCGAGCAACACTAAACATAGCCCTAGCCGGCATGGCAGATGACTGAAAACTCGGGCCCCAGAAAACGCTTTCTGAGCCCATTTGGCCTTTCAAAAGTGCCCCCAGAGGAACGCTTTGGGTACAAGTGAACTCCCCAGGGGAGCCTTTATGCAGCCCCACATGCAAATGGACCCTCCGGGTTCGCTCTTTCCGAGCAACACTAAACATAACCCTAGCCGGCATGGGAGACGACTAAAAAATCGGGACCCAGAAAACGCTTTCCAAGCCCCTTTCGCCCATCCAAAAGTGCCCCCAGAGGAAGGGTTTGGGTACAAGTGAACTCCCCAGGGGAGCCTTTATGCAGCCCCACATGCAACTGGACCCTCTGGGTTCGCTGTTTCCGAGCAACCCTTAATATAACACTAGCCAGCATGGCAGAAGACTGAAAACTCGGGCCACAGAAAAAGCGTTTCAAGCCCCATTCGCCCATCCAAAAGTGCAACCAAAGGAAGGCTTTGGGTACAACTGAACTCCCCAGGGGAGCCTTTATGCAGCCCCACATGCAACTGGACCCTCCGGGTTCGCTGTTTCCGAGCAACCCTTAATATAACACTAGCCAGCATGGCAGAAGACTGAAAACTCGGGCCACAGAAAAAGCGTTTCAAGCCCCATTCACCCATGCAGAAGTGCCCCCAAAGGAAGGCTTTGGGTACAACTGAACTCCCCAGGGGAGCCTTTATGCAGCCCCACATGCAACTGGAACCTCTGTATTCGCTCTTTCTCAGCAACCCTAAATATAGCCCTGGCCCGCATGGCAGACGACTGAAAAATCGGGCCCCAGAAAACGGTTTCCGAGCCCATTTGGCCTTTCAAAAGTGCCCGCAGAGGAAGGCTTTGGGTACAACTGAACTCCCCAGGGGAGCCTTTATGCAGCCCCACATGCAAATGGACCCTCCGGGTTCACTCTTTCCAAGGAACACTAAACATATCCCTAGCCGGCATGGGAGACGACTGAAAAATCGGGCCCCAGAAAACGCTTTCCAAGCCCCTTTCGCCCATTCAAAAGTGCCCCAAGAGGAAGGCTTTGGGTACAAGTGAACTCCCCAGGGGAGCCTTGATGCAGCCCCACATGCAACTGGACCCTCTGGGTTCGCTGTTTCTGAGCAACCCTTAATATAACCCTAGCCAGCATGGCAGAAGACTGAAAACTCGGGCCACAGAAAAAGCGTTTCAAGCCCCATTCGCCCATCCAAAAGTGCCCCCGAAGGAAGGCTTTGGGTACAACTGAACTCCCCAGGGGAGCCTTTATGCAGCCCCACATGCAACTGGAACCTCTGTATTCGCTCTTTCTCAGCAACCCTAAATATAAACCTGGCCCGCTTGGCAGACGACTGAAAAATCGGGCCCCAGAAAACGCGTTACAAGCCCCATTCGCCCATCCAGACGTGCCCCCAAAGGAAGGCTTTGGGTACAACTGAACTCCCCAGGGGAGCCTTTATGCAGCCCCACATGCAACTCGACCCTCCGGGTTCGCTCTTTCCGAGCAACACTAAACATATCCCTAGCCGGCATGGGAGACGACTGAAAACTCGGGCCACAGAAAACGCTTTCTGAGCCCTTTTGGCCTTTCAAAAGTGCCCCCAAAGGAAGGCCTTGGGTACAACTGAACTCCCCAGGGGAGCCTTTATGCAGCCCCACATGCAAATGGACCCTCCGGGTTCGCTCTTTCCGAGCAACACTAAACATAGCCCTAGCCGGCATGGCAGATGACTGAAAACTCGGGCCCCAGAAAACGCTTTCTGAGCCCATTTGGCCTTTCAAAAGTGCCCCCAGAGGAACGCTTTGGGTACAAGTGAACTCCCCAGGGGAGCCTTTATGCAGCCCCACATGCAACTGGACCCTCCGGGTTCGCTGTTTCCGAGCAACCCTAAATATAACTCTTGCCAGCATGGCAGAAGACTGAAAACTCGGGCCACAGAAAAAGCGTTTCAAGCCCCATTCACCCATCCAGAAGTGCCCCCAGAGGAAGGCTTTGGGTACAAGTGAACTCCCCAGGGGAGCCTTTATGCAGCCCCACATGCAAATGGACCCTCCGGGTTCGCTGTTTCCGAGCAACCCTTAATATAACACTAGCCAGCATGGCAGAAGACTGAAAACTTGGGATCCAGAAAACGCTTTCCAAGCCCCTTTCGCGCATTCAAAAGTGCCCCCAGAGGAAGGTTTTGGGTAAAAGTGAACTCCACAGGGGAGCCTTTATGCAGCCCCACATGCAACTCGAGCCTTCCGGGTTCACTCTTTCACCGCAAGCCTAAATATAGCCCTCTGCGCAATGTGAAAAGACTGAAAAAGCGGGCCTCAGAAAACGCATTGCGATTCCCCTTGGACCATCCAAAAGTGCCCCCAGAGGAAGGCTTTGGGTACAAGTGAACTCCCCAGGGGAGCCTTTACGCAGCCCCACATGCAAATGGACCCTCCGGGTTCGCTCTTTCCGAGCAACACTAAACATAACCCTAGCCGGCATGGCAGAAGACTGAAAACTCGGGCCACAGAAAAAGCGTTTCAAGCCCCATTCACCCATCCAGAAGTGCAACCAAAGGAAGGCTTTGGGTACAAGTGAACTCCCCAGGGGAGCCTTTATGCAGCCCCACATGCAACTGGACCCTCCGGGTTCGCTCTTTCCGAGCAACACTAAACATAGCCCTAGCCGGCATGGTAGACGACTGAAAACTCGGGCCACAGAAAACGCTTTCTGAGCCCTTTTGGCCTTTCAAAAGTGCCCCCAAAGGAAGGCCTTGGGTACAACTGAACTCCCCAGGGGAGCCTTTATGCAGCCCCACATGCAAATGGACCCTCCGGGTTCGCTCTTTCCGAGCAACACTAAACATAGCCCTAGCCGGCATGGCAGATGACTGAAAACTCGGGCCCCAGAAAACGCTTTCTGAGCCCATTTGGCCTTTCAAAAGTGCCCCCAGAGGAACGCTTTGGGTACAAGTGAACTCCCCAGGGGAGCCTTTATGCAGCCCCACATGCAAATGGACCCTCCGGGTTCGCTCTTTCCGAGCAACACTAAACATAACCCTAGCCGGCATGGGAGACGACTAAAAAATCGGGACCCAGAAAACGCTTTCCAAGCCCCTTTCGCCCATCCAAAAGTGCCCCCAGAGGAAGGGTTTGGGTACAACTGAACTCCCCAGGGGAGCCTTTATGCAGCCCCACATGCAAATGGACCCTCTGGGTTCGCTGTTTCCGAGCAACCCTTAATATAACACTAGCCAGCATGGCAGAAGACTGAAAACTCGGGCCACAGAAAAAGCGTTTCAAGCCCCATTCGCCCATCCAAAAGTGCAACCAAAGGAAGGCTTTGGGTACAACTGAACTCCCCAGGGGAGCCTTTATGCAGCCCCACATGCAACTGGACCCTCCGGGTTCGCTGTTTCCGAGCAACCCTTAATATAACACTAGCCAGCATGGCAGAAGACTGAAAACTCGGGCCACAGAAAAAGCGTTTCAAGCCCCATTCACCCATGCAGAAGTGCCCCCAAAGGAAGGCTTTGGGTACAACTGAACTCCCCAGGGGAGCCTTTATGCAGCCCCACATGCAACTGGAACCTCTGTATTCGCTCTTTCTCAGCAACCCTAAATATAGCCCTGGCCCGCATGGCAGACGACTGAAAAATCGGGCCCCAGAAAACGGTTTCCGAGCCCATTTGGCCTTTCAAAAGTGCCCGCAGAGGAAGGCTTTGGGTACAAGTGAACTCCCCAGGGGAGCCTTTATGCAGCCCCACATGCAAATGGACCCTCCGGGTTCGCTGTTTCCGAGCAACCCTTAATATAACACTAGCCAGCATGGCAGAAGACTGAAAACTCGGGCCACAGAAAAAGCGTTTCAAGCCCCATTCACCCATCCAGAAGTGCAACCAAAGGAAGGCTTTGGGTACAAGTGAACTCCCCAGGGGAGCCTTGATGCAGCCCCACATGCAAATGGACCCTCCGGGTTCGCTGCTTCCGAGCAACCCTTAATATAACACTAGCCAGCATGGCATACGACTGAAAACTCGGGCCACAGAAAAAGCGTTTCAAGCCCCATTCACCCATCCAGAAGTGCAACCAAAGGAAGGCTTTGGGTACAACTGAACTCCCCAGGGGAGCCTTTATGCAGCCCCACATGCAACTGGACCCTCCGGGTTCGCTGTTTCCGAGCAACCCTAAATGTAACTCTTGCCAGCATGGCAGAAGACTGAAAACTCGGGCCACAGAAAAAGCGTTTCAAGCCCCATTCACCCATCCAGAAGTGCCCCCAGAGGAAGGCTTTGGGTACAACTGAACTCCCCAGGGGAGCCTTTATGCAGCCCCACATGCAAATGGACCCTCCGGGTTCACTGTTTCCGAGCAACCCTTAATATAACACTAGCCAGCATGGCAGAAGACTGAAAACTTGGGACCCAGAAAACGCTTTCCAAGCCCCTTTCGCGCATTCAAAAGTGCCCCCAGAGGAAGGTTTTGGGTAAAAGTGAACTCCACAGGGGAGCCTTTATGCAGCCCCACATGCAACTCGAGCCTTCCGGGTTCACTCTTTCACCGCAAGCCTAAATATAGCCCTCTGCGCAATGTGAAAAGACTGAAAAAGCGGGCCTCAGAAAACGCATTGCGATTCCCCTTGGACCATCCAAAAGTGCCCCCAGAGGAAGGCTTTGGGTACAAGTGAACTCCCCAGGGGAGCCTTTACGCAGCCCCACATGCAAATGGACCCTCCGGGTTCGCTCTTTCCGAGCAACACTAAACATAACCCTAGCCGGCATGGCAGAAGACTGAAAACTCGGGCCACAGAAAAAGCGTTTCAAGCCCCATTCACCCATCCAGAAGTGCAACCAAAGGAAGGCTTTGGGTACAACTGAACTCCCCAGGGGAGCCTTTATGCAGCCCCACATGCAACTGGACCCTCCGGGTTCGCTCTTTCCGAGCAACACTAAACATAGCCCTAGCCGGCATGGTAGACGACTGAAAACTCGGGCCACAGAAAACGCTTTCTGAGCCCTTTTGGCCTTTCAAAAGTGCCCCCAAAGGAAGGCCTTGGGTACAACTGAACTCCCCAGGGGAGCCTTTATGCAGCCCCACATGCAAATGGACCCTCCGGGTTCGCTCTTTCCGAGCAACACTAAACATAGCCCTAGCCGGCATGGCAGATGACTAAAAACTCGGGCCCCAGAAAACGCTTTCTGAGCCCATTTGGCCTTTCAAAAGTGCCCCCAGAGGAACGCTTTGGGTACAAGTGAACTCCCCAGGGGAGCCTTTATGCAGCCCCACATGCAAATGGACCCTCCGGGTTCGCTCTTTCCGAGCAACACTAAACATAACCCTAGCCGGCATGGGAGACGACTAAAAAATCGGGACCCAGAAAACGCTTTCCAAGCCCCTTTCGCCCATCCAAAAGTGCCCCCAGAGGAAGGGTTTGGGTACAAGTGAACTCCCCAGGGGAGCCTTTATGCAGCCCCACATGCAACTGGACCCTCTGGGTTCGCTGTTTCCGAGCAACCCTTAATATAACACTAGCCAGCATGGCAGAAGACTGAAAACTCGGGCCACAGAAAAAGCGTTTCAAGCCCCATTCGCCCATCCAAAAGTGCAACCAAAGGAAGGCTTTGGGTACAACTGAACTCCCCAGGGGAGCCTTTATGCAGCCCCACATGCAACTGGACCCTCCGGGTTCGCTGTTTCCGAGCAACCCTTAATATAACACTAGCCAGCATGGCAGAAGACTGAAAACTCGGGCCACAGAAAAAGCGTTTCAAGCCCCATTCACCCATGCAGAAGTGCCCCCAAAGGAAGGCTTTGGGTACAACTGAACTCCCCAGGGGAGCCTTTATGCAGCCCCACATGCAACTGGAACCTCTGTATTCGCTCTTTCTCAGCAACCCTAAATATAGCCCTGGCCCGCATGGCAGACGACTGAAAAATCGGGCCCCAGAAAACGGTTTCCGAGCCCATTTGGCCTTTCAAAAGTGCCCGCAGAGGAAGGCTTTGGGTACAACTGAACTCCCCAGGGGAGCCTTTATGCAGCCCCACATGCAAATGGACCCTCCGGGTTCACTCTTTCCAAGGAACACTAAACATATCCCTAGCCGGCATGGGAGACGACTGAAAAATCGGGCCCCAGAAAACGCTTTCCAAGCCCCTTTCGCCCATTCAAAAGTGCCCGCAGAGGAAGGCTTTGGGTACAAGTGAACTCCCCAGGGGAGCCTTGATGCAGCCCCACATGCAACTGGACCCTCTGGGTTCGCTGTTTCTGAGCAACCCTTAATATAACCCTAGCCAGCATGGCAGAAGACTGAAAACTCGGGCCACAGAAAAAGCGTTTCAAGCCCCATTCGCCCATCCAAAAGTGCCCCCGAAGGAAGGCTTTGGGTACAACTGAACTCCCCAGGGGAGCCTTTATGCAGCCCCACATGCAACTGGAACCTCTGTATTCGCTCTTTCTCAGCAACCCTAAATATAAACCTGGCCCGCTTGGCAGACGACTGAAAAATCGGGCCCCAGAAAACGCGTTACAAGCCCCATTCGCCCATCCAGACGTGCCCCCAAAGGAAGGCTTTGGGTACAACTGAACTCCCCAGGGGAGCCTTTATGCAGCCCCACATGCAACTCGACCCTCCGGGTTCGCTCTTTCCGAGCAACACTAAACATATCCCTAGCCGGCATGGGAGACGACTGAAAACTCAGGCCCCAGAAAACGCTTTCCGAGCCCATTTGGCCTTTCAAAAGTGCCCGCAGAGGAAGGCTTTGGGTACAAGTGAACTCCCCAGGGGAGCCTTTATGCAGCCCCACATGCAACTGGACCCTCCGGGTTCGCTGTTTCCGAGCAACCCTAAATATAACTCTTGCCAGCATGGCAGAAGACTGAAAACTCGGGCCACAGAAAAAGCGTTTCAAGCCCCATTCACCCATCCAGAAGTGCCCCCAGAGGAAGGCTTTGGGTACAACTGAACTCCCCAGGGGAGCCTTTATGCAGCCCCACATGCAAATGGACCCTCCGGGTTCGCTGTTTCCGAGCAACCCTTAATATAACACTAGCCGGCATGGCAGAAGACTGAAAACTTGGGACCCAGAAAACGCTTTCCAAGCCCCTTTCGCGCATTCAAAAGTGCCCCCAGAGGAAGGTTTTGGGTACAAGTGAACTCCACAGGGGAGCCTTTATGCAACCCCACATGCAACTCGAGCCTTCCGGGTTCACTCTTTCACCGCAAGCCTAAATATAGCCCTCTGCGCAATGTGAAAAGACTGAAAAAGCGGGCCTCAGAAAACGCATTGCGATTCCCCTTGGACCATCCAAAAGTGCCCCCAGAGGAAGGCTTTGGGTACAAGTGAACTCCCCAGGGAAGCCTTTACGCAGCCCCACATGCAAATGGACCCTCCGGGTTCGCTCTTTCCGAGCAACACTAAACATAACCCTAGCCGGCATGGCAGAAGACTGAAAACTCGGGCCAAAGAAAAAGCGTTTCAAGCCCCATTCACCCATCCATAAGTGCAACCAAAGGAAGGCTTTGGGTACAACTGAACTCCCCAGGGGAGCCTTTATGCAGCCCCACATGCAACTGGACCCTCCGGGTTCGCTCTTTCCGAGCAACACTAAACATAGCCCTAGCCGGCATGGTAGACGACTGAAAACTCGGGCCACAGAAAACGCTTTCTGAGCCCTTTTGGCCTTTCAAAAGTGCCCCCAAAGGAAGGCCTTGGGTACAACTGAACTCCCCAGGGGAGCCTTTATGCAGCCCCACATGCAAATGGACCCTCCGGGTTCGCTCTTTCCGAGCAACACTAAACATAGCCCTAGCCGGCATGGCAGACGACTGAAAACTCGGGCCCCAGAAAACGCTTTCTGAGCCCATTTGGCCTTTCAAAAGTGCCCCCAGAGGAACGCTTTGGGTACAAGTGAACTCCCCAGGGGAGCCTTTATGCAGCCCCACATGCAAAGGGACCCTCCGGGTTCGCTCTTTCCGAGCAACACTAAACATAACCCTAGCCGGCATGGGAGACTACCGAAAACTTGGGACCCAGAAAACGCTTTCCAAGCCCCTTTCGCGCATTCAAAAGTGCCCCCAGAGGAAGGTTTTGGGTACAAGTGAACTCCACAGGGGAGCCTTGATGCAGCCCCACATGCAACTCGAGCCTTCCGGGTTCACTCTTTCACCGCAAGCCTAAATATAGCCCTCTGCGCAATGTGAAAAGACTGAAAAAGCGGGCCTCAGAAAACGCATTGCGATTCCCCTTGGACCATCCAAAAGTGCCCCCAGAGGAAGGCTTTGGGTACAAGTGAACTCCCCAGGGAAGCCTTTACGCAGCCCCACATGCAAATGGACCCTCCGGGTTCGCTCTTTCCGAGCAACACTAAACATAACCCTAGCCGGCATGGCAGAAGACTGAAAACTCGGGCCAAAGAAAAAGCGTTTCAAGCCCCATTCACCCATCCATAAGTGCAACCAAAGGAAGGCTTTGGGTACAACTGAACTCCCCAGGGGAGCCTTTATGCAGCCCCACATGCAACTGGACCCTCCGGGTTCGCTCTTTCCGAGCAACACTAAACATAGCCCTAGCCGGCATGGTAGACGACTGAAAACTCGGGCCACAGAAAACGCTTTCTGAGCCCTTTTGGCCTTTCAAAAGTGCCCCCAAAGGAAGGCCTTGGGTACAACTGAACTCCCCAGGGGAGCCTTTATGCAGCCCCACATGCAAATGGACCCTCCGGGTTCGCTCTTTCCGAGCAACACTAAACATAGCCCTAGCCGGCATGGCAGACGACTGAAAACTCGGGCCCCAGAAAACGCTTTCTGAGCCCATTTGGCCTTTCAAAAGTGCCCCCAGAGGAACGCTTTGGGTACAAGTGAACTCCCCAGGGGAGCCTTTATGCAGCCCCACATGCAAAGGGACCCTCCGGGTTCGCTCTTTCCGAGCAACACTAAACATAACCCTAGCCGGCATGGGAGACTACCGAAAACTTGGGACCCAGAAAACGCTTTCCAAGCCCCTTTCGCGCATTCAAAAGTGCCCCCAGAGGAAGGTTTTGGGTACAAGTGAACTCCACAGGGGAGCCTTGATGCAGCCCCACATGCAACTCGAGCCTTCCGGGTTCACTCTTTCACCGCAAGCCTAAATATAGCCCTCTGCGCAATGTGAAAAGACTGAAAAAGCGGGCCTCAGAAAACGCATTGCGATTCCCCTTGGACCATCCAAAAGTGCCCCCAGAGGAAGGCTTTGGGTACAAGTGAACTCCCCAGGGGAGCCTTTATGCAGCCTCACATGCAACTGGACGCTCCGGGTTCGCTGTTTCCGAGCAACCCTAAATATAATCCCTAGCCAGCATGGCAGTAGACTGAAAACTCGGGCCACAGAAAAAGCGTTTCAAGCCCCATTCGCCGATCCAAAAGTGCCCCCGAAGGAAGGCTTTGGGTACAACTGAACTCCCCAGGGGAGCCTTTATGCAGCCCCACATGCAACTGGACCCTCCGGGTTCGCTCTTTCCGAGCAACCCTTAATATAACACTAGCCAGCATGGCAGAAGACTGAAAACTCGGGCCCCAGAAAACACAATCCGAGCCCCATTCGCCCATTCAAAAGTGCCCCCACAGGAAGGCTTTGGGTACAAGTGAACTCCCCAGGGGAGCCTTTATGCAGCCTCACATGCAACTGGACCCTCCGGGTTTGCTGTTTCCGAGCAACCCTTAATATAACACTAGCCAGCATGGCATACGACTGAAAACTCGGGCCACATAAAAAGCGTTTCAAGCCCCATTCACCCATCCAGACGTGCCCCCAAAGGAAGGCTTTGGGTACAACTGAACTCCCCAGGGGAGCCTTTATGCAGCCCCACATGCAACTGGAACCTCTGTATTCGCTCTTTCTCAGCAACCCTAAATATAACCCTGGCCCGCATGGGAGACGACTAAAAACTCGGGCCCCAGAAAACGCGTTACAAGCCCATTCGCCCATCCAAAAGTGCCCCCGAAGGAAGGCTTTGGGTACAAGTGAACTCCCCAGGGGAGCCTTTACGCAGCCCCACATGCAAATGGACACTCCGTGTTCGCTGTTTACGAGCAAGCCTAAATATATCCCTAGCCAGCATGGCAGAAGACTGAAAACTCGGGTCACAAAATAAGAGTTTGTACCCCATTCACCCATCCAGAAGTGCAACCAAAGGAAGGCTTTGGGTACAACTGAACTCCCCAGGGGAGCCTTTATGCAGCCCCACATGCAAATGGACCCTCTGGGTTCGCTCTTTCCGAGCAACACTAAACATAACCCTAGCCGGCATGGGAGACGACTGAAAACTCGGGACCCAGAAAACGCTTTCCAAGCCTCTTTCGCCCATTCAAAAGTGCCCCCAGAGGAAGGCTTTGGGTACAAGTGAACTCCCCAGGGGAGCCTTTACGCAGCCCCACATGCAACTGGACCCTCCGGGTTCGCTCTTTCCGAGCAACCCTTAATATAACACTAGCCAGCATGGCAGAAGACTGAAAACTCGGGCCACAGAAAAAGCGTTTCAAGCCCCATTCACCCATCCAGAAGTGCAACCAAAGGAAGGCTTTGGGTACAACTGAACTCCCCAGGGGAGCCTTTATGCAGCCCCACATGCAACTGGACCCTCCGGGTTCGCTCTTTCCGAACAACACTAAACATATCCCTGGCCCGCATGGCAGACGACTGAAAAATCGAGCCCCAGAAAACGCGTTACAAGCCCCATTCGCCCATCCAGACGTGCCCCCAAAGGAAGGGTTTGGGTACAACTGAACTCCCCAGGGGAGCCTTTATGCAGCCCCACATGCAACTGGAACCTCTGTATTCGCTCTTTCTCAGCAACCCTAAATATAAGCCTGGCCCGCATGGCAGACAACTGAAAAATCAGGTCCCAGAAAACGCGTTACAAGCCCCATTCGCCCATCCAAAAGTGCCCCCAAAGGAAGGCTTTGGGTACAACTGAACTCCCCAGGGGAGCCTTTATGCAGCCTCACATGCAACTGGACCCTCCGGGTTCGCTCTTTCCGAGCAATACTAAACATAACCCTAGCTGGCATGGGAGACGACTGAAAACTCGGGCCCCAGAAAACACAATCCGAGCCCCATTCGCCCATTCAAAAGTGCCCCCAGAGGAAGGCTTTGGGTACAAGTGAACTCCCCAGGGGAGCCTTTATGCAGCCTCACATGCAACTGGACCCTCCGGGTTTGCTGTTTCCGAGCAACCCTTAATATAACACTAGCCAGCATGGCATACGACTGAAAACTCGGGCCACATAAAAAGCGTTTCAAGCCCCATTCACCCATCCAGACGTGCCCCCAAAGGAAGGGTTTGGGTACAAGTGAACTCCCCAGGGGAGCCTTTATGCAGCCTCACATGCAACTGGACCCTCCGGGTTCGCTCTTTCCGAGCAACCCTTAATATAACACTAGCCAGCATGGCATACGACTGAAAACTCGGGCCACAGAAAAAGCGTTTCAAGCCCCATTCACCCATCCAGAAGTGCAACCAAAGGAAGGCTTTGGGTACAAGTGAACTCCCCAGGGGAGCCTTTATGCAGCCCCACATGCAACTGGACCCTCCGGGTTCGCTCTTTCCGAACAACACTAAACATATCCCTGGCCCGCATGGCAGACGACTGAAAAATCGAGCCCCAGAAAACGCGTTACAAGCCCCATTCGCCCATCCAAAAGTGCCCCCAAAGGAAGGCTTTGGGTACAAGTGAACTCCCCAGGGGAGCCTTTATGCAGCCCCACATGCAAATGGACCCTCCGGGTTCGCTCTTTCCGAGCAACACTAAACATAACCCTAGCCGGCATGGGAGACGACTAAAAAATCGGGACCCAGAAAATGCTTTCCAAGCCCCTTTCGCCCATTCAAAAGTGCCCCCAGAGGAAGGCTTTGGGTACAACTGAACTCCCCAGGGGAGCCTTTATGCAGCCCCACATGCAACTGGACCCTCCGGGTTCGCTCTTTCCGAACAACACTAAACATATCCCTGGCCCGCATGGCAGACGACTGAAAAATCGAGCCCCAGAAAACGCGTTACAAGCCCCATTCGCCCATCCAAAAGTGCCCCCAGAGGAAGGCATTGGGTACAACTGAACTCCCCAGGGGAGCCTTTATGCAGCCCCACATGCAAATGGACCCTCCGGGTTCGCTCTTTCCGAGCAACACTAAACATAGCCCTAGCCGGCATGGCAGACGGCTGAAAACTCGGGCCCCAGAAAACGCTTTCTGAGCCCATTTGGCCTTTCAAAAGTGCCCGCAGAGGAAGGCTTTGGGTACAACTGAACTCCCCAGGGGAGTCTTTATGCAGCCCCACATGCAAATGGAACCTCTGTATTCGCTCTTTCTCAGCAACCCTAAATATAACCCTGGCCCGCATGGAAGACGACTGAAAACTCGGGCCCCAGAAAACGCGTTACAAGCCCATTCGCCCATCCAAAAGTGCCCCCAAAGGAAGGCTTTGGGTACAACTGAACTCCCCAGGGGAGCCTTTACGCAGCCCCACATGCAAATGGACACTCCGTGTTCGCTGTTTACGAGCAAGCCTAAATATATCCCTAGCCAGCATGGCAGAAGACTGAAAACTCGGGCCACAAAATAAGAGTTTGTACCCCATTCACCCATCCAGAAGTGCAACCAAAGGAAGGCTTTGGGTACAACTGAACTCCCCAGGGGAGCCTTTATGCAGCCCCACATGCAAATGGACCCTCCGGGTTCACTCTTTCCGAGCAACACTAAACATAACCCTAGCCGGCATGGGAGACGACTGAAAACTCGGGTCCCAGAAAACGCTTTCCAAGCCCCTTTCGCCCATTCAAAAGTGCCCCCAGAGGAAGGCTTTGGGTACAAGTGAACTCCCCAGGGGAGCCTTTACGCAGCCCCACATGCAACTGGACCCTCCGGGTTCGCTGTTTCCGAGCAACCCTTAATATAACACTAGCCAGCATGGCAGAAGACTGAAAACTCGGGCCACAGAAAAAGCGTTTCAAGCCCCATTCACCCATCCAGAAGTGCAACCAAAGGAAGGCTTTGGGTACAACTGAACTCCCCAGGGGAGCCTTTATGCAGCCCCACATGCAACTGGACCCTCCGGGTTCGCTCTTTCCGAGCAACACTAAACATATCCCTAGCCGGCAGGGGAGACGAGTGAAAACTCGGGCTCCAGAAAACGCATTCTGAGCCCCTTTAGCCCATTCAAAGAGCCCCCAGAGGAAGGTTTTGGGTACAAGTGAACTCCCCAGGGGAGCCTTTATGCAGCCCCACATGCAACTGGACCCTCCGGGTTCGCTCTTTCCGAGCAACACTAAACATAACCCTAGCCAGCATGGCAGAAGACTGAAAACTTGGGTCACAGAAAAAGAGTTTCAAGCCCCATTCACCCATCCAGAAGTGCCCCCAAAGGAAGGCTTTGGGTACAACTGAACTCCCCAGGGGAGCCTTTATGCAGCCCCACATGCAACTGGACCCTCCGTATTCGCTCTTTTACAGCAACCCGAAATATAACCCTGGCCCGCATGGCAGACGACTGAAAAATCGAGTCCCAGAAAACGCGTTTCAGGCCCCATTCGCCCATACAGAAGTGCCCCCAGAGGAAGGCTTTGGGTACAAGTGAACTCCCCAGGGGAGCCTTTATGCAGCCCCACATGCAACTCGAGCCTTCCGGGTTCACTCTTTCACCGCAAGCCTAAATATAGCCCTCTGCGCAATGGGAAAAGTCTGAAAAAGCGGGCCACAGAAAACGCATTGCGATTCCCCTTGGACCATCCAAAAGTGCCCCCAGAGGAAGGCTTTGGGTACAAGTGAACTCCCCAGGGGAGCCTTTATGCAGCCCCACATGCAACTGGACCCTCTGGGTTCACTCTTTCACCGCAAGCCTAAATATAGCCATCGCCGCAATGGGAGAAGACTGAAAAATTGGGCCTCAGAAAACGCATTGCGATTCCCCTTGGACCATACAAACGTGCCTCCAAAGGAAGGCTTTGGGTACATCTGAACTCCCCAGGGGAGCCTTTATGCAGCCCCACATGCAACTGGACCCTCCGGGTTTGCTCTTTCCGAGCAACCCTAAATATAACTCTAGCCAGCATGGCAGAAGACTGAAAACTCGGGCCACAGAAAAAGCGTTTCAAGCCCCATTCACGCATCCAGAAGTGCCCCCAAAGGAAGGCTTTGGGAACAACTGAACTCCCCAGGGGAGCCTTTATGCAGCCCCACATGCAACTCGACCCTCCGGGTTCGCTCTTTCCGAGCAGCAGTAAACATAGCCCTGGCCTGCATGGCAGACGACTGAAAAATCGGGCCCCAGAAAACGGTTTCCAAGCCCCTTTCGCCCATTTAAAAGTGCCCGCAGAGGAAGGCTTTGGGTAGTACTGAACTCCCCAGGGGAGCCTTTATGCAGCCCCACATGCAAATGGACCCTCCGGGTTCGCTGTTTCCGAGCAACCCTTAATATAACACTAGCCAGCATGGCAGAAGACTGAAAACTCGGGCCACAGAAAAAGCGTTTCAAGCCCCATTCACCCATCCAGAAGTGCCCCCAAAGGAAGGCTTTGGGTACAACTGAACTCCCCAGGGGAGCCTTTATGCAGCCCCACATGCAACTGGAACCTCTGTATTCGCTCTTTCTCAGCAACCCTAAATATAACCCTGGCCTGCATGGCAGACGACTGAAAAATCGGGCCCCAGAAGACGCGTTACAAGCCCATTCGCCCATCCAAAAGTGCCCCCAAAGGAAGGCTTTGGGTACAACTGAACTCCCCAGGGGAGCCTTTATGCAGCCCCACATGCAACTCGACCCTCCGGGTTCACTCTTTCACCGCAACCCTAAATATAGCCCTGGCCCGCATGGCAGACAACTGAAAAATCGGGCCCCAGAAAACGCGTTACAAGCCCCATTCGCCAATCCAAAAGTGCCCCCAAAGGAAGGCTTTGGGTACAAGTGAACTCCCCAGGGGAGCCTTTATGCAGCCCCACATGCAACTGGACCCTCCGCGTTCGCTCTTTCCGAGCAACACTAAACATAACCCTAGCCGGCATGGGAGACGACTGAAAACTCGAGACCCAGAAAACGCTTTCCAAGCCCTTTTCGCCCATTCAAAAGTGCCCCCAGAGGAAGGCTTTGGGTACAAGTGAACTCCCCAGGGGAGCCTTTACGCAGCCCCACATGCAACTGGACCCTCCGAGTTCGCTGTTTCCGAGCAACCCTTAATATAACACTAGCCAGCATGGCAGAAGACTGAAAACTCGGGCCACAGAAAAAGCGTTTCAAGCCCCATTCACCCATCCAGAAATGCCCCCAAAGGAAGGCTTTGGGTACAACTGAACTCCCCAGGGGAGCCTTTATGCAGCTCCACATGCAACTGGACCCTCCGGATTCGCTCTTTCCGAGCAACACTAAACATAACCCTAGCCGGCATGGGAGACGACTAAAAAATTCGGGACCCAGAAAACGCTTTCCAAGCCCCATTCACCCATCCAGAAGTGCCCCCAAAGGAAGGCTTTGGGTACAACTGAACTCCCCAGGGGAGCCTTTATGCAGCCCCACATGCAACTGGACTCTCCGGGTTCGCTGTTTCTGACCAACCCTTAATATAACACTAGCCAGCATGGCAGAAGACTGAAAACTCGGGCCACAGAAAAAGCGTTTCAAGCCCCATTCACCCATCCAGAAGTGCCCCCAAAGGAAGGCTTTGGGTACAAGTGAACTCCCCAGGGGAGCCTTTATGCAGCCCCACATGCAACTGGACCCTCCGTATTCGCTCTTTCACAGCAACCCTAAATATAACCCTGGCCCACATGCCAGACGACTGAAAAATCGGGCATAAGAAAACGCGTTCCAAGCCCCATTCGCCCATCCAGAAGTGTCCCAAAAGGAAGGCTTTGGGTACAAGTGAACTCCCCAGGGGAGCCTTTATGCAGCCCCACATGCAACTGGACCCTCCGTATTCGCTCTTTCACAGCAACCCTACATACAACCCTCGGCGCAATGGGAGAAGACTGAAAAAGCGGGCCTCAGAAAACGCATTGCAATTCCACTTGGACCATCCAGAAGTGCCCCCAGAGGAAGGCTTTGGGTACAAGTGAACTCCCCAGGGGAGCCTTTACGCAGCCCCACATGCAACTGGACCCTCCGGGTTCACTCTTTCACCTCAAGCCTAAATATAGCCCTCGGTGCAATGGGAGAAGACTGAAAAAGTGGGCCTCAGAAAACGCAATGCGATTCCACTTGGACCATCCAAAAGTGCCCCCAGAGGAAGGCTTTGGGTACAAGTGAACTCCCCAGGGGAGCCTTTATGCAGCCCCACATGCAACTGGACCCTCCGGGTTCGCTCTTTCCGAGCAACCCTAAATATAACATTAGCCAGCATGGCAGAAAAAAATGAAATCTTGGGCCACAGAAAGGGAGTTTAAAGCCCCATTCACCCATCCAGAAGTGCCCCCAAAGGAAGGCTTTGGGTACAACTGAACTCCCCAGGGGAGCCTTTACGCAGTCCCACATGCAACTGGACCCTTCGGGTTCGCTGTTTCCGAGCAAACCTAAACGTAGCGCTTGCCGTCATCGGAGACGAGTGAAAAATCAGGCCCCAGGAAATGCGTTGCGAGCCCCTTTGGACCATCAAAAAGTGCCCGCAAAGGAAGGCGTTCAGTACAAGAGAACTCCGCAGGGGAGCCTTTACGCAGCCCCACATGCAACTGGAACCTCCGGGTTCGCTGTTTCCGAGCATCCCTAAACATAGCCCTAGCCGTCATCGGAGACGAGTGAAAAATCAGTCCCCAGGAAATGCGTTGCGAGGCCTTTTCGCCCATCCAAAAGTTCCCCCAAAGGAAGGCTTTGGGTACATGTGAACTCCCCAGGGGAGCCTTTACGCAGCCCCACATGCAACTGGACCCTTCGTGTTCACTGTTTCCGAGCATCCCTAAACATAGCCCTAGCCGGCATCGATGACGACTGAAAAATCAGGCCCCAGGAAATGCGTTGCGAGCCCTTTTCACCCATCCAAAAGTGCCCCCAAAGGAAGGCTTTGGGTAGAAGTGAACTCCCCAGGGGAGCCTTTACGCAGCCCCACATGCAACTGGCCCCTCCGGGTTCGCTGTTTCCGAGCATCCCTAAACATAGCCCTAGCCGTCATCGAAGACGACTGAAAAATAAGTCCCCAGGAAATGCGTTGCGTGCCCTTTTCGTCCATCCAAAAGTGCCCCCAAAGGAAGGCTTTGGGTACAAGTGATCTCCCCAGGGGAGCCTTTATGCAGCCCCACATGCAACTGGACCCTTTGGGTTCGCTGTTTCCGAGCATCCCTAAACATAGCCCTAGCCGGCATCGAAGACGACTGAAAAATCAGGCCCCAGGAAATGCTTTGCGAGGCCTTTTCGCCCATCCAAAAGTGCCCCCAAAGGAAGGCTTTGGGTACTAGAGAACTCCCCAGGGGAGCCTTTACGCAGCCCCACATGCAACTGGACCCTCCGGGTTTGCTGTTCATGAGCAAACCTAAACGTAGCCCTACCCATCATCGGAGACGACTGAAAAATCAGGCCCCAGGAAATGCGTCGCAAGCCCCTTTGGACCATCCAAAAGTGCCCGCAAAGGAAGGCTTTGGGTACAAGTGAACTCCCCAGGGGAGCCTTTACGCAGCCCCACATGCAACTGGACCCTCCGGGTTCGCTGTTTCCGAGCATCCCTAAACATAGCCCTAGCCGGCATCGAAGACGACTGAAAAATCAGGCCCCAGGAAATGCTTTGCGAGGCCTTTTCGCCCATCCAAAAGTGCCCCCAAAGGAAGGCTTTGGGTACTAGAGAACTCCCCAGGGGAGCCTTTACGCAGCCCCACATGCAACTGGACCCTCCGGGTTTGCTGTTCATGAGCAAACCTAAACGTAGCCCTACCCATCATCGGAGACGACTGAAAAAATCAGGCCCCAGGAAATGCGTCGCAAGCCCCTTTGGACCATCCAAAAGTGCCCGCAAAGGAAGGCTTTGGGTACAAGTGAACTCCCCAGGGGAGCCTTTACGCAGCCCCACATGCAACTGGACCCTCCGGGTTCGCTGTTCCTGAGCAAACCTAAACATAGTCCTAGACGGCTTCGAAGACGACTGAAAAATCAGGCCCCAGGAAATGCGTTGCGAGCCCTTTTCGCCCGTCCAAAAGTGCCCCCAAAGGAAGGCTTTGGGTACAAGTGAACTCCCCAGGGGAGCCTTTACGCAGCCCCACATGCAACTGGACCCTCCGGGTTCGATTTTTCCGAGCAATCCTAAATATATCCCTAGCCGGCATGGGAGAAGACTGAAAAACCGGGCCCCAGAAAACGCGTTGCAAGCCCCTTTGGACCATCCAAAAGTGTCACCAAAGGAAGGCTTCGGGTACTAGAGAACTCCCCAGGGGAGCCTTTACGCAGCCCCACATGCAACTGGACCCTCCGGGTTCGCTGTTCATGAGCAAACCTAAACGTAGCCCTAGCCGTCATCGGAGACGACTGAAAAATCAGGCCCCAGGAAATGCGTCGCAAGCCCCTTTGGACCATCCAAAAGTGCCCGCAAAGGAAGGCTTTGGGTACAAGTGATCTCCCCAGGGGAGCCTTTACGCAGCCCCACATGCAACTGGACCCTCCGGGTTCGCTGTTCCTGAAGAAACCTAAACGTAGCCCTAGCCGTCTTCGGAGACGAGTGAAAAATCAGGCCACAGGAAATGCGTTGCGAGCCCTTTTCGCCCATCCAAATGTGCCCCCAAAGGAAGACTTTGGGTACAAGTGAACTCCCCAGGGGAGCCTTTACGCAGCCCCACATGCAACTGGACCCTTCGGGTTCGCTGTTTCCGAGCATCCCTAAACACAGCCCTAGACGGCGTCGAAGACGACTGAAAAATCAGGTCCCAGGAAAAGCGTTTCAAGCCCTTTTCGCCCATCCAAAAGTGCCCAAAAAGGAAGTCTTTGGGTACAAGTGAACTCCCCAGGGGAGCCTTTACGCAGCCCCACATGCAACTGGACCCTCCGGGTTCGATTTTTCCGAGGAACCCTAAATATATCCCTAGCCGGCATGGGAGAAGACTGAAAACCCGGGCCCCAGAAAACGCGTTGCAAGCCCCTTTGGACCATCCAAAAGTGTCACCAAAGGAAGGCTTTGGGTACATGTGAACTCCCCAGGGGAGCCTTTACGCAGCCCCACATGCAACTGGACCCTCCGGGTTCCCTGTTTCCGAGCATCCCTAAACATAGCCCTAGCCGGCATCGATGACGACTGAAAAATCAGGCCCCAGGAAATGCGTTGCGAGCCCTTTTCACCCATCCAAAAGTGCCCCCAAAGGAAGGCTTTGGGTAGAAGTGAACTCCCCAGGGGAGCTTTTACGCAGCCCCACATGCAACTGGACCCTCCGGGTTCGCTGTTTCCGAGCATCCCTAAACATAGCCCTAGCCGTCATCGAAGACGACTGAAAAATAAGTCCCCAGGAAATGCGTTGCGAGCCCTTTTCGCCCATCCAAAAGTGCCCCCAAAGGAAGGCTTTGGGTACAAGAGAACTCCCCAGGGGAGCCTTTACGCAGCCCCACATGCAACTGGACCCTCCGGGTTTGCTGTTCATGAGCAAACCTAAACGTAGCCCTACCCATCATCGGAGACGACTGAAAAATCAGGCCCCAGGAAATGCGTTGCAAGCCCCTTTGGACCATCCAAAAGTGTCACCAAAGGAAGGCTTTGGGTACAAGTGAACTCCCCAGGGGAGCCTTTACGCAGCCCCACATGCAACTGGACCCTCCGGGTTCGCTGTTCCTGAAGAAACCTAAACGTAGCCCTAGCCGTCTTCGGAGACGAGTGAAAAATCAGGCCACAGGAAATGCGTTGCGAGCCCTTTTCGCCCATCCAAATGTGCCCCCAAAGGAAGACTTTGGGTACAAGTGAACTCCCCAGGGGAGCCTTTACGCAGCCCCACATGCAACTGGACCCTTCGGGTTCGCTGTTTCCGAGCATCCCTAAACACAGCCCTAGATGGCGTCGAAGACGACTGAAAAATCAGGCCCCAGGAAATGCGTTGCAAGACCTTTTCGCCCATCCAAATGTGCCAAAAAAGGAAGGCTTTGGGTTCAAGTGAACTCCCCAGGGGAGCCTTTACGCAGCCCCACATGCAACTGGACCCTCCGGGTTCGATTTTTCCGAGGAACCCTAAATATATCCCTAGCCGGCATGGGAGAAGACTGAAAACCCGGGCCCCAGAAAACGCGTTGCAAGCCCCTTTGGACCATCCAAAAGTGTCACCAAAGGAAGGCTTTGGGTACATGTGAACTCCCCAGGGGAGCCTTTACGCAGCCCCACATGCAACTGGACCCTTCGTGTTCACTGTTTCCGAGCATCCCTAAACATAGCCCTAGCCGGCATCGATGACGACTGAAAAATCAGGCGCCAGGAAATGCGTTGCGAGCCCTTTTCACCCATCCAAAAGTGCCCCCAAAGGAGGGCTTTGGGTAGAAGTGAACTCCCCAGGGGAGCCTTTACGCAGCCCCACATGCAACTGGACCCTCCGGGTTCGCTGTTTCCGAGCATCCCTAAACATAGCCCTAGCCGTCATCGAAGACGACTGAAAAATAAGTCCCCAGGAAATGCGTTGCGTGCCCTTTTCGTCCATCCAAAAGTGCCCCCAAAGGAAGGCTTTGGGTACAAGTGATCTCCCCAGGGGAGCCTTTATGCAGCCCCACATGCAACTGGACCCTCCGGGTTCGCTGTTTCCGAGCATCCCTAAACATAGCCCTAGCCGGCATCGAAGACGACTGAAAAATCAGGCCCCAGGAAATGCTTTGCGAGGCCTTTTCGCCCATCCAAAAGTGCCCCCAAAGGAAGGCTTTGGGTACAAGAGAACTCCCCAGGGGAGCCTTTACGCAGCCCCACATGCAACTAGACCCTCCGGGTTCGCTGTTCATGAGCAAACCTAAACGTAGCCCTACCCATCATCGGAGACGACTGAAAAATCAGGCCCCAGGAAATGCGTCGCAAGCCCCTTTGGACCATCCAAAAGTGCCCGCAAAGGAAGGCTTTGGGTACAAGTGAACTCCCCAGGGGAGCCTTTACGCAGCCCCACATGCAACTGGACCCTCCGGGTTCGCAGTACCTGAGCAAACCTAAACATAGTCCTAGACGGCTTCGAAGACGACTGAAAAATCAGGCCCCAGGAAATGCGTTGCGAGCCCTTTTCGCCCGTCCAAAAGTGCCCCCAAAGGAAGGCTTTGGGTACAAGTGATCTCCCCAGGGGAGCCTTTACGCAGCCCCACATGCAACTGGACCCTCCGGGTTCGATTTTTCCGAGCAATCCTAAATATATCCCTAGCCGGCATGGGAGAAGACTGAAAACCCGGGCCCCAGAAAACGCGTTGCAAGCCCCTTTGGACCATCCAAAAGTGTCACCAAAGGAAGGCTTTGGGTACATGTGAACTCCCCAGGGGAGCCTTTACGCAGCCCCACATGCAACTGGACCCTCCGGGTTCGCTGTTCATGAGCAAACCTAAACGTAGCCCTAGCCGTCATCGGAGACGACTGAAAAATCAGGCCCCAGGAAATGCGTCGCAAGCCCCTTTGGACCATCCAAAAGTGCCCGCAAAGGAAGGCTTTGGGTACAAGTGATCTCCCCAGGGGAGCCTTTACGCAGCCCCACATGCAACTGGACCCTCCGGGTTCGCTGTTCCTAAACAAACCTAAACGTAGCCCTAGCCGTCTTCGGAGACGAGTGAAAAATCAGGCCCCAGGAAATGCGTTGCGAGCCCTTTTCGCCCATCCAAATGTGCTCCCAAAGGAAGACTTTGGGTACAAGTGAACTCCCCAGGGGAGCCTTTATGCAGCCCCACATGCAACTGGACCCTCCGGGTTCGATTTTTACGAGGAACCATAAATATATCCCTAGCTGGCATGGGAGAAGACTGAAAACCCGGGCCCCAGAAAACGCGTTGCAAGCCCCTTTGGACCATCCAAAAGTGTCACCAAAGGAAGGCTTTGGGTACATGTGAACTCCCCAGGGGAGCCTTTACGCAGCCCCACATGCAACTGGACCCTCCGGGTTCCCTGTTTCCGAGCATCCCTAAACATATCCCTAGCAAGCATCGATGACGACTGAAAAATCAGGCCCCAGGAAATGCGTTGCGAGCCCTTTTCACCCATCCAAAAGTGCCCCCAAAGGAAGGCTTTGGGTAGAAGTGAACTCCCCAGGGGAGCTTTTACGCAGCCCCACATGCAACTGGACCCTGCGGGTTCGCTGTTTCCGAGCATCCCTAAACATAGCCCTAGCCGTCATCGAAGACGAGTGAAAAATAAGTCCCCAGGAAATGCGTTGCGAGCCCTTTTCGCCCATCCAAAAGTGCCCCCAAAGGAAGGCTTTGGGTACAAGAGAACTCCCCAGGGGAGCCTTTACGCAGCCCCACATGCAACTGGACCCTCCGGGTTTGCTGTTCATGAGCAAACCTAAACGTAGCCCTACCCGTCATCGGAGACGACTGAAAAATCAGGTCCCAGGAAATGCGTTGCAAGCCCCTTTGGACCATCCAAAAGTGTCACCAAAGGAAGGCTTTGGGTACAAGTGAACTCCCCAGGGGAGCCTTTACGCAGCCCCACATGCAACTGGACCCTCCGGGTTCGCTGTTCCTGAGCAAACCTAAACATAGTCCTAGACGGCTTCGAAGACGACTGAAAAATCAGGCCCCAGGAAATGCGTTGCGAGCCCTTTTCGCCCGTCCAAAAGTGCCCCCAAAGGAAGGCTTTGGGTACAAGTGAACTCCCCAGGGGAGCCTTTACGCAGCCCCACATGCAACTGGACCCTCCGGGTTCGATTTTTCCGAGCAATCCTAAATATATCCCTAGCCGGCATGGGAGAAGACTGAAAACCCGGGCCCCAGAAAACGCGTTGCAAGCCCCTTTGGACCATCCAAAAGTGTCACCAAAGGAAGGCTTTGGGTACATGTGAACTCCCCAGGGGAGCCTTTACGCAGCCCCACATGCAACTGGACCCTCCGGGTTCGCTGTTCATGAGCAAACCTAAACGTAGCCCTAGCCGTCATCGGAGACGACTGAAAAATCAGGCCCCAGGAAATGCGTCGCAAGCCCCTTTGGACCATCCAAAAGTGCCCGCAAAGGAAGGCTTTGGGTACAAGTGATCTCCCCAGGGGAGCCTTTACGCAGCCCCACATGCAACTGGACCCTCCGGGTTCGCTGTTCCTGAACAAACCTAAACGTAGCCCTAGTCGTCTTCGGAGACGAGTGAAAAATCAGGCCCCAGGAAATGCGTTGCGAGCCCTTTTCGCCCATCCAAATGTGCCCCCAAAGGAAGACTTTGGGTACAAGAGAACTCCCCAGGGGAGCCTTTACGCAGCCCCACATGCAACTGGACCCTTTGGGTTCGCTGTTTCCGAGCATCCCTAAACATAGCCCTAGCCGGCATCGAAGACGACTGAAAAATCAGGCCCCAGGAAATGCTTTGCGAGGCCTTTTCGCCCATCCAAAAGTGCCCCCAAAGGAAGGCTTTGGGTACAAGAGAACTCCCCAGGGGAGCCTTTACGCAGCCCCACATGCAACTGGACCCTCCGGGTTTGCTGTTCATGAGCAAACCTAAACGTAGCCCTACCCGTCATCGGAGACGACTGAAAAATCAGGCCCCAGGAAATGCGTTGCAAGCCCCTTTGGACCATCCAAAAGTGCCCGCAAAGGAAGGCTTTGGGTACAAGTGAACTCCCCAGGGGAGCCTTTACGCAGCCCCACATGCAACTGGACCCTCCGGGTTCGCTGTTCCTGAGCAAACCTAAACATAGTCCTAGACGGCTTCGAAGACGACTGAAAAATCAGGCCCCAGGAAATGCGTTGCGAGCCCTTTTCACCCATCCAAAAGTGCCCCCAAAGGAAGGCTTTGGGTACAAGTGAACTCCCCAGGGGAGCTTTTACGCAGCCCCACATGCAACTGGACCCTTCGGGTTCGCTGTTTCCGAGCATCCCTAAACACAGCCCTAGACGGCGTCGAAGACGACTGAAAAATCAGGTCCCAGGAAAAGCGTTTCAAGCCCTTTTCGCCCATCCAAAAGTGCCCAAAAAGGAAGTCTTTGGGTACAAGTGAACTCCCCAGGGGAGCCTTTACGCAGCCCCACATGCAACTGGACCCTCCGGGTTCGATTTTTCCGAGGAACCCTAAATATATCCCTAGCCGGCATGGGAGAAGACTGAAAACCCGGGCCCCAGAAAACGCGTTGCAAGCCCCTTTGGACCATCCAAAAGTGTCACCAAAGGAAGGCTTTGGGTACATGTGAACTCCCCAGGGGAGCCTTTACGCAGCCCCACATGCAACTGGACCCTCCGGGTTCCCTGTTTCCGAGCATCCCTAAACATAGCCCTAGCCGGCATCGATGACGACTGAAAAATCAGGCCCCAGGAAATGCGTTGCGAGCCCTTTTCACCCATCCAAAATTTCCCCCAAAGGAAGGCTTTGGGTACAAGAGAACTCCCCAGGGGAGCCTTTACGCAGCCCCACATGCAACTGGACCCTCCGGGTTCGCTGTTTCCGAGCATCCCTAAACATAGCCCTAGCCGTCATCGAAGACGACTGAAAAATAAGTCCCCAGGAAATGCGTTGCGAGCCCTTTTCGCCCATCCAAAAGTGCCCCTAAAGGAAGGCTTTGGGTACAATTGAACTCCCCAGGGGAGCCTTTAAACAGCCCCACATGCAACTGGACCCTCCGGGTTCGCTGTTCTTGAGCAAAGCTAAACGTATCCCTAGCCGTCATCGGAGACGACTGAAAAATCAGGCCCCACGAAATGCGTTGCGAGCCACTTTGGACCATCCAAAAGTGCCCCCAAAGGAAGGCTTTGGGTACAAGTGAACTCCCCAGGGGAGCCTTTACGCAGCCCCACATGCAACTGGACCCTCCGGGTTCGATTTTTCCGAGCAAACCTAAATAGAACCCTAGCCGGCATGGGAGAATCTGAAAAACCGGGCCCCAGAAAACACGTTGCAATCCCCTTTGGACCATCCAAAAGTGCCCCCAAAGGAAGGCTTTGGGTAGAAGTGAACTCCCCAGGGGAGCTTTTACGCAGCCCCACATGCAACTGGACCCTCCGGGTTCGCTGTTTCCGAGCATCCCTAAACATAGCCCTAGCCGTCATCGAAGACGAGTGAAAAATAAGTCCCCAGGAAATGCGTTGCAAGCCCCTTTGGACCATCCAAAAGTGTCACCAAAGGAAGGCTTTGGGTACAAGTGAACTCCCCAGGGGAGCCTTTATGCAGCCCCACATGCAACTGGACCCTCCGGGTTCGCTGTTCCTGAGCAAACCTAAACATAGTCCTAGACGGCTTCGAAGACGACTGAAAAATCAGGCCCCAGGAAATGCGTTGCGAGCCCTTTTCGCCCGTCCAAAAGTGCCCCCAAAGGAAGGCTTTGGGTACAAGTGAACTCCCCAGGGGAGCCTTTACGCAGCCCCACATGCAACTGGACCCTCCGGGTTCGATTTTTCCGAGCAATCCTAAATATATCCCTAGCCGGCATGGGAGAAGACTGAAAACCCGGGCCCCAGAAAACGCGTTGCAAGCCCCTTTGGACCATCCAAAAGTGTCACCAAAGGAAGGCTTTGGGTACATGTGAACTCCCCAGGGGAGCCTTTACGCAGCCCCACATGCAACTGGACCCTCCGGGTTCGCTGTTCATGAGCAAACCTAAACGTAGCCCTAGCCGTCATCGGAGACGACTGAAAAATCAGGCCCCAGGAAATGCGTCGCAAGCCCCTTTGGACCATCCAAAAGTGCCCGCAAAGGAAGGCTTTGGGTAGAAGTGAACTCCCCAGGGGAGCCTTTACGCAGCCCCACATGCAACTGGACCCTTCGGGTTCGCTGTTTCCGAGCATCCCTAAACACAGCCCTATATGGCGTCGAAGACGACTGAAAAATCAGGCCCCAGGAAATGCGTTGCAAGCCGTTTTCGCCCATCCAAATGTGCCAAAAAAGGAAGGCTTTGGGTTCAAGTGAACTCCCCAGGGGAGCCTTTACGCAGCCCCACATGCAACTGGACCCTTCGTGTTCACTGTTTCCGAGCATGTCTAAACATAGCCCTAGCCGTCATCGGAGACGACTGAAAAATCAGGCGCCAGGAAATGCGTTGCGAGCCCTTTTCACCCATCCAAAAGTGCCCCCAAAGGAAGGCTTTGGGTAGAAGTGAACTCCCCAGGGGAGCCTTTACGCAGCCCCACATGCAACTGGCCCCTCCGGGTTCGCTGTTTCCGAGCATCCCTAAACATAGCCCTAGCCGTCATCGAAGACGACTGAAAAATAAGTCCCCAGGAAATGCGTTGCGTGCCCTTTTCGTCCATCCAAAAGTGCCCCCAAAGGAAGGCTTTGGGTACAAGTGATCTCCCCAGGGGAGCCTTTATGCAGCCCCACATGCAACTGGACCCTTTGGGTTCGCTGTTTCCGAGCATCCCTAAACATAGCCCTAGCCGGCATCGAAGACGACTGAAAAATCAGGCCCCAGGAAATGCTTTGCGAGGCCTTTTCGCCCATCCAAAAGTGCCCCCAAAGGAAGGCTTTGGGTACAAGTGAACTCCCCAGGGGAGCCTTTACACAGCCCCACATGCAACTGGACCCTCCGGGTTTGCTGTTCATGAGCAAACCTAAACGTAGCCCTACCCGTCATCGGAGACGACTGAAAAATCAGGCCCCAGGAAATGCGTTGCAAGCCCCTTTGGACCATCCAAAAGTGCCCGCAAAGGAAGGCTTTGGGTACAAGTGAACTCCCCAGGGGAGCCTTTACGCAGCCCCACATGCAACTGGACCCTCCGGGTTCGCTGTTCCTGAGCAAACCTAAACATAGTCCTAGACGGCTTCGAAGACGACTGAAAAATCAGGCCCCAGGAAATGCGTTGCGAGCCCTTTTCGCCCGTCCAAAAGTGCCCCCAAAGGAAGGCTTTGGGTACAAGTGAACTCCCCAGGGGAGCCTTTACGCAGCCCCACATGCAACTGGACCCTCCGGGTTCGATTTTTCCGAGCAATCCTAAATATATCCCTAGCCGGCATGGGAGAAGACTGAAAACCCGGGCCCCAGAAAACGCGTTGCAAGCCCCTTTGGACCATCCAAAAGTGTCACCAAAGGAAGGCTTCGGGTACTAGAGAACTCCCCAGGGGAGCCTTTACGCAGCCCCACATGCAACTGGACCCTCCGGGTTCGCTGTTCATGAGCAAACCTAAACGTAGCCCTAGCCGTCATCGGAGACGACCAAAAAATCAGGCCCCAGGAAATGCGTCGCAAGCCCCTTTGGACCATCCAAAAGTGCCCGCAAAGGAAGGCTTTGGGTACAAGTGATCTCCCCAGGGGAGCCTTTACGCAGCCCCACATGCAACTGGACCCTCCGGGTTCGCTGTTTCCGAGCATCCCTAAACACAGCCCTAGACGGCGTCGAAGACGACTGAAAAATCAGGTCCCAGGAAAAGCGTTTCAAGCCCTTTTCGCCCATCCAAAAGTGCCCAAAAAGGAAGTCTTTGGGTACAAGTGAACTCCCCAGGGGAGCCTTTATGCAGCCCCACATGCAACTGGACCCTCCGGGTTCGATTTTTCCGAGGAACCCTAAATATATCCCTAGCCGGCATGGGAGAAGACTGAAAACCCGGGCCCCAGAAAACGCGTTGCAAGCCCCTTTGGACCATCCAAAAGTGTCACCAAAGGAAGGCTTTGGGTACATGTGAACTCCCCAGGGGAGCCTTTACGCAGCCCCACATGCAACTGGACCCTCCGGGTTCCCTGTTTATGAGCATCCCTAAACATAGCCCTAGCCGGCATCGATGACGACTGAAAAATCAGGCCCCAGGAAATGCGTTGCGAGCCCTTTTCACCCATCCAAAAGTGCCCCCAAAGGAAGGCTTTGGGTAGACGTGAACTCCCCAGGGGAGCTTTTACGCAGCCCGACATGCAACTGGACCCTCCGGGTTCGCTGTTTCCGAGCATCCCTAAACATAGCCCTAGCCGTCATCGAAGACGACTGAAAAATAAGTCCCCAGGAAATGCGTTGCGAGCCCTTTTCGCCCATCCAAAAGTGCCCCTAAAGGAAGGCTTTGGGTACAATTGAACTCCCCAGGGGAGCCTTTAAACAGCCCCACATGCAACTGGACCCTCCGGGTTCGCTGTTCTTGAGCAAAGCTAAACGTAGCCCTAGCCGTCATCGGAGACGACTGAAAAATCAGGCCCCACGAAATGCGTTGCGAGCCACTTTGGACCATCCAAAAGTGCCCCCAAAGGAAGGCTTTGGGTACAAGTGAACTCCCCAGGGGAGCCTTTACGCAGCCCCACATGCAACTGGAACCTCCGGGTTCGATTTTTCCGAGCAAACCTAAATAGAACCCTAGCCGGCATGGGAGAATCTGAAAAACCGGGCCCCAGAAAACACGTTGCAATCCCCTTTGGACCATCCAAAAGTGTCACCAAAGGAAGGCTTTGGGTACAAGTGAACTCCCCAGGGGAGCCTTTACACAGCCCCACATGCAACTGGACCCTCCGGGTTCGCTGTTTCCGAGCATCCCTAAATATATCCCTTGAAGGCATCGATGACGACTGAAAAATCAGGCCCCAGGAAATGCGTTGCGAGCCCTTTTTGCCAATCCAAAAGTGCCCGCAAAGGAAGGCTTTGGGTACAAGTGAACTCCCCAGGGGAGCCTTTACGCAGCCCCACATGCAACTGGACCCTCCGGGTTCGCTGTTCCTGAGCAAACCTAAACATAGTCCTAGACGGCTTCGAAGACGACTGAAAAATCAGGCCCCAGGAAATGCGTTGCGAGCCCTTTTCGCCCGTCCAAAAGTGCCCCCAAAGGAAGGCTTTGGGTACAAGTGAACTCCCCAGGGGAGCCTTTACGCAGCCCCACATGCAACTGGACCCTCCGGGTTCGATTTTTCCGAGCAACCCTAAATATATCCCTAGCCAGCATGGGAGAAGACTGAAAACCCGGGCCACAGAAAACGCATTGCAAGCCTCTTTGGACCATCCAAAAGTG